>NW_018407282.1:826894-866843 GCF_002113885.1 Mizuhopecten yessoensis | reverse complement strand
AATCATTTATAAAACTGACACTATACGGGTATGGACGTGTGTACATTGACATTAATCATTTATAAAACTGACACTATTAGGGTATGGACGTGTGTACATTGACATTATATACAACTAATATCAACTATACACTGTAACATTACAAAGAAAATAATGCATTGTATCACATTAATATAGATACGTTCAAATAGTGTTCAATGTATACTGTTAGCAGATGTATGTGTTTAGTATTACATGCAGGTTAGTTTCTTGAAGGTTTTTTTTTTTTTAAATTGTCTTCAAATTTGAAAGTATAACCTAGCCTACCACATATGAATTTGCGTACATTAAAACAACATGTTTATAACTAGTTAATGTACTTAGACATTAGTTCCTTTGACTTATATGGAGAATATTTAAACTAACAGTTTATAGCAATAAGTTAAAGTAAAATCATGTAGATATCACTTTATTAAGCGTTTATAGATGTACGTGCATTGATATTATGTAAATATACATCATAAAAACATGACAAGGATATGTAGATGTGAGTGTTAGGTATATTAAAACTGATTATAACTGATTATGATTTGTATCAGATACATTACAATCTTATCCGTCATGCGTTTTCTTTTTTCCAGTCCGTTACCGAGGAGCAGCAATACATTGCAACACAAGGTCAGTTATCATGTCTCTCCATTGTCGCAATAGTATTAAAACAATATAAATTTTCTGATCATGATGTTTGATAATCTGCGAACCTAGTTGAGGAGATTGTTACATCAACCTGCGTTTCAGTAATTGTTTTGGATAGATTTTATTCATATAGATTTTTTTATTACATTTTAAGTGCAATAAATAAATATCAATATTAACCTGCGCTTTCCAGCGCATCAGGGCTCAAACGCTTCCAAAACGACCTCACGGTCAAGTGTTGATGATCTATATAAAACCGTCGGAATAAACATGTTTTCGTAATAAAAGATGCGGACTAACAAGTAATTTGCATTTACAGGTCCGAAGGAAGGAACTGTGTGGGATTTTTGGAGAATGATTTGGGAGCAGAATTCGGGGAAAATAGTAATGGTTACAAACCTAAAGGAAGGAACCAAGGTAGTATCGTTGTAAAATGTCTATGAGTTTAATTCAAGTGAACATGGAGGAAAATAAAATGATATCGAAAAACCCTGAGGCTATCAACCAGATCAGGTATATTAGATATTGGGTGTTCACCACTACAGAAACATGAACGAATTTAGTGCATTCACGTTTAACATCTCGTTTAGACTACGGTTATGCCATGCACTGTGGTCATTCGCTTCAATAACTAGTCGTTTGCAGAAGGTCCAGGTCATTACAGTATGTCTGGTTACTCGTACTAGCAAACAGCTCACATCAGCGTTATAAACACTAGGCAAAAGTTCATCATATTTCAGCTCGCCTGATCACAGACGTTCGGTTTGGGTTCTTTCCATTTGTATCAATGATGCTAAGAAAACAGAAACTTCACTTTGTTTAGTTTTTGTAAAAACTATGTCTGATTTTGTTACCAGGGGGGAACAATAATGTAAATTCTAAAGTGTTTATTTATGTACTTTATACTTTGTGCTTCATATGCTTCTATATCTCTAGAACGAGTATCGTACATGTACGGTCAAGCGTTTTAGAATAATTTTGAAATTATATTGGACGATATATAGATATGATTTTTACTACAATAAATCATTCCTTATACAATTTATCAGGTTGTTTATCAATGGTATAAAACTATCAGCTAATATTTCCGTGTTACATGTTTAATATTACCCACTGTTACGTAAGAGTGAACAGTAAGATGACGTCACATATTTCTAGTTAGAGCTGAAAAGAAAAAAGGATCAAAAATTGTGTAAATAAACAGGTTTTAATGAAACAATGATACACAATCTCAAACTTGTTCTTATCTGTGGACACACAGCAACTGTAATGTAGACCGATGTGCAGCTCTGATAAAATAATGATTGTAAAATATACATGTAAATATTAACTGGTTATTTAATTTTCAATTTTTAGTCGAAATGTCATCCTTACTGGCCGCCTGTCGGTAAAACGATGACTAATGGACATCTATCGGTAACCGTCATGGAGGAAAAGCGTCTCCTAGCTTTTATATCCCGAACTTTGGGAATAATGAATCAAGAGGTATGTCACGACCTTTTAGGGCATGTAATTCAACATTCAACCAATAGGTTGTAGATAAATCCCTTTCTGTCTATTGCAGATCACAATTATTTCGCGAACAATTGCATATATATAACTGTTGTTCTTTACAAAACGTTATTCGTAGCATAATTTAAACTTGAAAATTTTAAGCGTCAAACTTTTTCTCAAAAATGATTAAGATAAACATGTTTTTCCATAGACTGAAGAAAAGCGCACAGTATTCCAATTCCACTTCATCACTTGGCCGGATCACGGCGTTCCTAACTCGTTCCAGTTGGTCCAGTTCCAACGGTCAGTAGATCAACAACAGACTAGCCTACTGGGACCGTTGGTTGTACATTGCAGGTAGGTGACATTCCTTAATTTCAGTGATCAAGCCAGAAATAAAACAATTATCAAGGGTCCTTACCATCATGTCAGATACTACAAACTGTCTCATAGTCAAATGTCAAAAATATCAGAGATCGATTAAATCAAATTTCAATTAAATTGTTAAAGAATAGTTAAGGTCATCTGTGCCTGAAGCTGGTATAAATTGGTTACACTGCACTTCGAACAGCTAAAATATAAATCATTAATTCCAACGTAGGAGGTATGCAAATTCAAACTCTGACAATTGAAACATATCATGGAGCAATACTACTTACTGTCTATTAAAGTTGAAATTTAAATGATGCACTAAGACTTGTATGCAAAATTGTCTTGTTGGTTAACTTCCAAGGAAGTTTATAGTCATGATACTAAGTTTTGGTTAAAACTCTCCCAAGTTACCTGTACGTTATTTTTTTATTTTTTTTAAACAAGGCAAAACCAATCAGGAATGATCATTTTATCTTTCTTACTTGGTGTTGAAAGATTTTCTTCTTCAAAATAACTCTTTAAGATTTCTGCCATTTGAAGTGTTATTATCCAAGTTGATTTTTTGTTCAGAATTATATTTGTTTAATCTATCAATAATTAAATTAGAGTTACTACTAATTAGAAAAGGTGACTTATGATAATAATGATTCGAGGTTCTGATACACCGCTTTATCACAACCTAGCTAGCTCGCAGGTCGTCTCAAAACGGTTCACAAATTAGGGCATCAATATGAAGGAAAGACTAAGGTATGGTATCATGGTATATATTCTGATTTGTAACTTTAGAACAACACTACGGGATTGTATATTTTCTGATTTGTATCTTTAGAACAAGACTAAGGTATGGTATCATGGTATATGGTCCGATTTGTAACTTTAGAATAAGACCACTTTAAAGTGTATGTTATATGATGAATACATATTAATATATTCATGATAAATGTCACACAAAGGAATTATACTTTGCATACACATTATATGTATTTATTGAAAAAGATGACCTGAATTGCTAGCTTATACTGAAAAT
Source organism: Mizuhopecten yessoensis (assembly GCF_002113885.1). Lineage (NCBI taxonomy): Eukaryota > Metazoa > Mollusca > Bivalvia > Pectinida > Pectinidae > Mizuhopecten > Mizuhopecten yessoensis. Next base: position 863,275 of record NW_018407282.1, on the reverse strand, counting down.
TCAATGAATCAAGTATATACTTTTATAGCATCTTTTTATACACGATAAGCTATATGTTGCCCATAATTCATAACATTTAAAATAAATTCGTAATAGAATACTCGGGTATCACACACTTTATGATAAACTCTGGCTAATGTTGTGACATAAATATATTTTGTTTGAAGCGCTGGAATAGGTAGGACTGGTACCTATATCGCTCTCGATGCTCTCTTGAAACATTCTCAATCGTCCCAGACAATAGACGTCTACCAGTACACTCTGACGATGCGCAAAGACAGGCTGAATATGATCCAGACAGTGGTGAGTTATTTTTGTGAACTATAAATTAATTTTTGATAATCTAGTTATGACATTTACTTTGCACGTTCAATGTACTATATTTTGAGCATACTTATCACTATTCAATCAGTCTTTGACAAGCATACCCTTTGTCTTCACTCAGATTTATATATCTTGTACATGACATATACATATCCCATTCGCATGCACATTGGGATAATATGGAAATATTTAAAATAGTGTTTGATGACAATATAAAACCATAATAAGAAATCGTAAATAATGTATAAAATTTTATAAAATATTTTAATAGAAATGCGATTCATATGATGTCACTTAGAACACTGATAAAACACATTAAGGTGAATTTATAATCGAAATTAAGAAACACTTATCACCAATCAAATGTATTCCATGTTCAGAAATGACATTTTGTTTAAATTTAACTATCTGTTGAAACTTATATTGTATCTCACTAGAAAAAGAAATAAATAGGATTACTTTTAAAATACACACAACTAGAGCGAAAAAACAAGACCAAGGGAGATAATAGCATGCACCGTGTATATCTTTAGCATCCCTCCGTATTTTTCACAATTTATTTTGCTTCGACAAATACTCTTCTGATGCAATGAAATTTCTTTACAGGAGCAATACATAGCTCTACACGACGCCTTAGATGTCAGTTTGACATTTCCAGATACGTCAATCCCTAAAGGTCGATTCGGAGTAGATCAAGACAATCGACACCATCGGATACAAGACGAATGTGAAGTAAAATATACTAATACACTAACTCAATATTATTAAATGTAAGTTAACGATTAGTTACGAACTTATCAATTTACAAAAATATTTCATTCATAAAAAGACCATTCATTGATAAAACTGTATTTTCCAAATGTATATAAAATCATGTTAATACTTTACTTTAGATATGTATACTATGATAAGGTAACTCTGTGATTGTATGTTATATAACAGCATACACTTTATTTTAAGGAATAACTCTGCATTTAATACACATTCAAGACGTTTCCTCTTTGACGCTTTATTGACAGGCCCTGAACAAAACAAAACAAGCCTTTGTTGAAAAAGACTATTCGATTGCACTTTCGAATGCAAACATACCGAAGAACAGGTCAAGAGATTGCATACCAGGTATTGTTTTTAATAAGCAAATATCAAATATAGGTAAATATGCTATTTTTGTTATTTTTTCATTATTTCTCATTATGTATATGTTTTCCATGGGTTTTTAAAATAATTTTTGATAACATGTAATTATTTCCGCTTATTTCGTTTCTATTTTGGAACTATTTTGATACACATAACATCCAAACATACCAGAAAGACATCCGTTAGAAGGAATGTTAAAAAATGTTTTTGGCACATTGTTCGTCCTTAATTGTTGGTTTTGTCGAAGTTTCGATTCTTTTTATTTTAGTCAATCGATTTCGGGTACGATTAAAATCGCCCATGGAGGGAAGAAACGATTACATCAACGCGGTAGTCCTACCAGTAAGTAGTTTGTCGTGGTTTCTTCACATTGATAACTTTGTATAACACTTTTAGTGTAACTTTAATAATTAAGTCCCCAAAACGAAATGGGGTACTTATTGTTTTTGCGCTTTCTACCGCGAGGGAGGTTTCCGCCATTTTTGCTCGAAAACTACCGATAGGAATTGAACGAAACGTTACATGTGTAAATTTTGTATTGGTGATGAAATTAAAAAAAAAAGTATTTCATTGTAAATCAAATGTATTTCACGAGTACGTATTTGTTTACCTATATTTTTACTTCTACTTCGCACGAGTGCAAATGTATCGTTAATCACTCCAATATTCATTATTACCCCAATATTCATGAAACATAATCAATGTAAAGATATTTAATACCCTCTAAACCGCTATATACGTTCTTTTTCATTTTCACATCGAACAATATGAATATCCATGAAGCACAACCAATAAGTTTTTATTTGTGACGTTTCGATGTCTAGTACGGTATGTACTCTGTCGCCTTCATCAGAAAAATGACCAGTGAAGCGTATGTACACAAATGTGTGAATTATGCACGAGTTGTTCACGTAAATCAATGTCGATTTGGCTACGCTGTAAGCGTATGTACCATTAGTTATGTATGTACCGACATTACTCGATTTAGCTCGACTCGATTCAACTACGCTTTGTTGTACTAATTGTTCATACATAGCCGAATCGACATTGATGTACGTGGATAACTCGTACATATTTTTCAGCTTTGTGAACATACGCTTCACTGGTCATTTGTTTGATGGAGGTGACAGAGTACACAAAGTGATGTTGCATTTTTGTCACAGTGCATGCCAACTCACCTGTCATGATATTTCACTTTTTTTGCTTTTTATCATTAATGTTATTTTTTTAATACCTTTGATATTTCAGTCCTGTTCCAAGTCCTATGGTTTTTTGGCTACACAGTTACCATTGGAAGACACATGTGTGGATTTCTGGCGTATGGTCTATGACTATAACTCTCAAATTGTTGTTCTGCTCGACAGACCAGAAAGTGTGAGTAATCAGGCTTCTAAATTAAATCGTCACCCATTAAATAAAATTCAATTAAGAAAGTTCGGATTATTGAGATACTGCTTTTGTGTTAACATTCAAATGGAATTTTGTGAATTTTGTTTTTGTATGCATCAACGTTTGGTTTCTAACGAAGAACAGGTCTAGGGTTATCATTAAAATGTGATTTTATAATATGTCTCTTTCTGTATATCAACATCCTGTCTTAAAAGTGCATTTGTCTTTCCAAACCAATTATTGTGTTTTTTCTCTATCGACAGGTTAAATTTTCTCCGGTTTAAGGGTCTGGGAAATGATAAAAGCTCCTACATGTACTATTAAGAAATAATATCGGACCAATTTGTCATAAGTAACTTATCTATTTATACATATAGTTGTTACATTGAGTAAATGTAAATATTGATTATCCTCACACTAACAGCTCAAAGAGAAATCAAATTTAAAATACAAATTTTAAACAATCCTACCTTTCCTTTCTGATAATTGAATTGGTATTCGTGTGATAATGAATGAATATGTGTGTCCAAATACATGTTTGTTTTATGTTATGTTATGTCACGTATATATACTGTATTATATTGTATATACATGTAAAAAAATAAGAAAATAAAAATGAAGAAAAACAACAATATAATAATACTGTATGAATACACAGAAATTAACTTCATCGAGAAGGTCACAGTAGCATGATTTGTAACCATATACAAAAAACCGTTCAGAATAGTAGTTCATGTTTGTCTTATAGGATGTGCAATTGCTTCCTGAGGACGATCAGTCAGATCTTGAAATAGAGGTATTCAAAATCAGCATGTCGGGCACAATTAAGGATCTTGGTGATACTCAAGAAGTGGACATCTGCCTACACAAACAACAGGTAAATTATTAAATACTTCTATGAATGCTGAAACAAATTCAATTGTTATCGTAGCAGATAGATTGATTACTATAGTATGTCAAAAGCGTGTTTTCAAATAAGTACCAATCGCTTATTTCAAAACTGAGTGTTTGGATTTTTTAATTTATTTTTGCTCTTTGTCATACCACTTTCATTATCAGTTCTTAATAATTTACGTTATTCTACGTCAAAGTCTGTGAACTGATAATTAAACTAACAGGGTCTAAATAACGTGATTAGTGTATTAACGTTTTGAGTTTGTTTATGAAATAATCAACCGATGTTAATCATCAAATGTTTGTATCTGAATTCAAAGAAATATTTAAGGGTCAATAAAACCGTTATTAAATCTCAAAATCAATAAAACTGGGACAAACATGTACAAGAAAGAATGTAAATGGATCTCATGCAAACGTTTAAGGATAATAAGACCATGTGTTCGTAAAGGGTAAGCGTCTTATGCTTCGACGACATCAGCCGTATAAATCTTGGTCAAATCCAGGTGATGTTATAACCTCAAAATGAGAACAAGGGTAATGGTAATTTATATATATGTAACCAACGGTGATAAATAAACATCAATCCGCCTGAAGAAGCCCTAGAAGGCAGAGGCCTAGCGGACGATCTGAAAATTTTGTTTTTATTCTATATTTTCCTTCGCAAGGACTTATTTATTTATTATCTACTATATATATATATATATATATATATATATATTATGTAAAGAAAAATTCTTTTACAACGAGTCTTTAGTACTTTCAACTCTTCTAGGAGATTCTTCTGACTGTATATATATATATACAGAAATATGCGTGTTGAGTCATATAATGTGTATTTCATATTGTATAGTTATAACTACTGACAGCATTGTGAATACATTTACAGACGCATTTATTTACAGAATGATCTAACGGAAACATGAATATTAAGTTTTCTTCTTTTCTTAGGATAAAGAGAAAAGACAACTGAAAGTTTTGCTGACTTCAGTAAGAGATCGGGACACCAATAAGATAGCCACACGTAGATTGGTTAATGCTGTTTCGTCAACGATTCGTCTAAAGGCGGCACGAAAAAATACTGCCATAACAGTTGTTTGCAGGTAATACACAATTTCAAGGAGATACTGAGTAGAAGAAAACAGAATAGCATACAGCACATCGTATTTGTGTGGGGAAATCCCATTTTCGATCGTTTTATCAACTAGAAACGAATATGTGAATAGTAATATCATATGATATTGAACCTAGACATAATTATAGAAAGGAAACAATATTGTCTTACAATCCAAAAATTACGTTTTGCTTAATATTGTGATACACTAAATATTAATCGATTGTTGTCACTGTGAGGTCATAACCAAAAATGATTAAAATCACTAAATATCGATTGAGGATGTAACGAAATAGGAATTAAGACAGTTTTTCCCTATAACATTTCCGTAATAGTTCTTTAAAGTAAATAATCTTAATAGATGTCAATACTTACTATATCATAAAAAAAAAAAAACAATCTACGAACAATGATACAGATATTCACCACTGAAAGCTTATTCATATGAAAGCAAATATTTACATCAGAAATCTGAATATAGACACAGTCAAACCTGTTTGTGTGGACAGCTCCTTTAAGAGACACTTACATTAAGAGACCATTCTTTGGAGTTTCTGAGAGTGGTCATTTAATGCATGTTTGGCTGTATACGAAGTTTAATAAATCTTCAAAGAATACTCTATTTTATTTTGCAGAGATGGAAAAACCAATTGTGTTCCATTCTGTTTGCTCAAAACTGTTATTGAAAGGATGGACCTAGATAACATTGTTGATGTATTCGATGCCACAAGAGAAATCCAGACCAGACGACCTGACACCTTCAAAACAATGGTTTGTTATTGATTGATCGGGCTATCTATGATTGTGGTTTCTTCATTGTGTTGTAATACAAATGCAACTTGCGAGCTGGTAGTCTATAAGATTAACATATATTGAGTTGCAGTGAATTTTCAATGTATTGAAATATTCCTATTTGCAGGGTAAATGGTCAGTATTCAAATAAGTTCTATTTCAAATATTAATAACTCTTCAGCTGTTAATAGGACGTTAGATAAAATAAAACCAAACCAAACTTCTCATGAAGATTGTTAAATATAGCCAGATATCCGATAAACACATTTATATTAGTTATTGACAATCATACGGTGGGCTAACATCGGTGGTGTGCAGGTAATGAAATAGTGAATTTTGAAGTACATTTAGTCTTTCATCATTGGATATAAAAATGAAGCTTTTTCTGACCAAAATATAATGTAGGAAATTGTACTGAGAATAATGGTTGTTTTAAGTGGTCTTGGTTGGGGTTAATAATCTAAAAAAAATCAAATTTATTTACGAACTATAAAATTAAGAAAACAAGACGAGGTATTCGTATAAATTCACTATGAAATGCAGAATATGTCTATGTTAATACTCATAGGGCAATACTTATCATATAAATGATTATTTTTCTTGATGTTTATTCAAACCTAGATTTGGCATAAATACTTTCCTTTAAATACATATTACATGTTTTATACACATTTGATTCACTCTTTCACGAAAAGAATGCCTCCATTTTATATGACTATTGAATTATCTTTTAGGAAAATACACATGTTTTAATAATTTCAGGAGGACATCCGTGTGATATACCAATCACTGGAGGAATACATTGACTCAACATCGGTCTATTTGAATGAATAAGCGAGGTATGGATGAGGTGAAGTTGATTTTTAAAAAGCGCATTAAATTACGGAAAAATCACGAATGCCGATCGAAGTGTTATTCTACGGTTGGACATAGGATAAATCATAGTCCCTACGGTGGTCTGCGTTCCATACTACAAAATGATGTCAATATGACAGTCCCAATAACGGCCACACTTTGACACTCTAGGCAGTAGTTTGTCGGTACCAGGTTCCAGTGTGGCCACAATTCAGTCGACAATTCAATACCGGTATTCATGGCGGCCACTGTCATTCAACAGTTCGATACTTGTCTCCATAGTGGCCACAGCTGAGTTAACAGTTCAATACTAGCCTCAAAAGTGACCATATTCAGTCAACAGTTCAATACTGGTCTACAAGGTGGCCTCAGTCCAACACTACAGACAGTATAAGGTTACCTGCTGTCTCCTAGGCGACAGCAGTTTGTCACTTGTCCTTTTATGTTGCAACAATGCCATTACATTTCTAGTCTGTAGACCAATACCAGTCGCAACAGACGGCCACAGTTAAAACAAACTAGTCCCATAAGTTGCCACAGTTCGGCATTAGGATGTAAATAGCAGTCCTCGTGACGGTTCAGTACGATACTAGTTCCGGAATTAAAGAGAGTTCGAGACTTTTACGATAGAATGTCCATTTATTTGCAATTCCAGTCTTGCGCAAAACTATGAGTTATGTAAAAGGACAAAACTGTTTGATATATAATTTGCATTACTGTATGTATATCTTTATGTTGTTGATTGAATCAAAAGCAATGTTGCAGTCATGTATTAACTATTATTGAAACGAGAAAGTACCAGCGGAGGTCGGGGGCGCAGTTGATAGCGCACTTGCCTTTCACCAAAGTGGCCGGGGTTCGATTCCCTGATCGGACGCGAAAAGGTATGCGGTTACCTGCCCGGCCACGTGGGTTTTTTCTGGGAACTCAAGTTTCCTCCCAAATTAAGACCCCCGCGCCAATAATTGTCTTTGTTAACTGTTGTAAATTGAGTTAATTTAAAAATAAGAGATAAAACGATGCTGAACATTTGTTCGGATACATCATATTTAGTGTGATTGCCATTCATGATTGAAATACACATTAGTTTTTACTGTATATTATTTAAACATCAAAGTCATTTGGTTTATTTTTCTTGATTTGTTTATTATTGTTTTATTTGTATAATGGGAGAAACTGATTTTGTTACTTTTTGTTGTTATGTTTATTTAATTTTTTATATTTTAATTGCTTACTTCATTTTACTAATGTTTATACTCACAATATTTTAACTCATTGAATATTTATAAATGTAAGTGTTCTGTGTTTTGTTCTGTGTCTCGATAAAGGAACGGATTGCTCCAAAAATTGGCCAACCTTATATTGTCTACACTGTTGGAATTACCTCATAGTCCAATATCTCAATCATCAGTAATTCCAGCGTTTTGTGATAATTTACTGTTGACAATACTTTTTTGAACCATATACATAAACATATATGATCCTACTAGAGGTTTTATTTCATATGAGATTTATAAAAAAAACTCGTCACGAACTTTTCATTTGGAAGTCTATATACATCCGCATTGTCTCTATTGTGACGTCATACTCTAATTCCATTGCATTACATTATCATTTGATTATGTCACAAAAGGTTATATAACATTAATTCATACGAAGGAATAGGACTATGATATTTTCACTAAATAACATGGTTGTCGTGAAAAATGTATTGATATCCGTGAATAAATGAGCATTTATCGATCTGTTTTGTTACATTTTGTCTTTTTATAAACGAAACAGTTTTCTGTGTTTGCGTACATTGAGCCGGTTTTCTTTTTAATTATTAAATTGCACAGTTTCCTAACGATGCCAGTTTTATCTAAACATTCAAACGATGCCAGTTGAAAAGGAATCTTACTCCATGTTTTTAAGTGCGTGTTCTTAATATGCCTAACACGGTTTTTTAATTTAAAAATTTCATGTATTTTACATTGTTGTATGTTAATTATCAGCTTCATTCTATTCGATAAATGTTCTTTTACATAGGGCTATATGCTACCTTACTGAGATATGAATCTCCTGTTCAAAAGAGTTTCAAACTAAGACATATGTGACCTCCTTGTCGGATTAGCTGATGATATATTTACATAAATTAATATGCTTGATAGAGTTCGTTCAGTTCTAAATTATCAGGGCCAGTATATATCAAACTGCCTCGTGCTCATGCTCCGATTTTGTGCTCTAGTCTAATTTCTTTACCGGTGATAAAGTGATAAAACCACATATCAACCATTATTTGAAAGATTTGTGGAGCGACTCAAAGCCACATTGTGTTTTCAGTGTTAACACTTAACTTTTTGATTGTGTTTCATAATTCGAGCAACTGCAAGGAATTGGTTTGAGCACAGAATCATGAGATCATCAGATCATCAGATCCCAGTTTCATGAATAAAGGTCCAGGTTTATTTACGAAAATATAAGCGTAGGAGCTATATTATTTAAAGCGGATCAAATTAAAAAATAGTAGCCCTTCCTATTTAGTCATTTTAGAACGAGATACGGATACAAAATTTTACAAACATTAGAGCTATATCCCTTTATTTAAACACTGGTATAATTGTAAGATCGCCTCCTATCTAAGTTATATCGTACGAGGCTGTCAATAATATAATACATTGGAAATTAAATGGCCTCCTTATTTCGTTGTCGCAATAGATGAACCTATGATTTAAATATTCAGTCTATGTTGATGTTCTTTGTGAACAAACTATGAATACATGTTTAGATATGTTTTACAATAACATGGTTAGATAATTGTGTTTACTCTTATTCATTTTTCATTATATTGATAATCTTAAACTTGAACAACCAACATCAAATTTCTGTTATTAAAAATGAGATAAATGACATTTTTTTAAAACAGTAAAAGTTTAGCTTTATACATAGAGATTAAAATATTCAGGGTTTTTTTTATTTTGAAAAACTGCCATCACATTTCTAACAGTTATATTATACGTTCAACAAATAACAGTTACATGTTTCTACTTATTTGACCCGTTTTTCAGATACATGTTTAAAATTGGTTATAAGCTGTTGAATTCAATAAAAAAAACTCCTAGACGAGATCAAAACAAGACTTAAATGTGATTTAAATCACAGAAGAATCAAGTTTTTAAGACTTCCTTAATTATTCAACTTATGGAATGTTTGTCTGTTTGTATTTAACGGCACATCAACAACTCTTTCATTATTTAACGTACGGAATGTCTGAAATCTCGGATTATAGAGAACCAAGTAAATGATTTTCTGCTTTAGCTGTCTCTTAGTGATGATACACATGTATATGTACAGTATATGTAGAGGCAGCAAAAAGAATAGGGGGAAAACCAAATACAGATTTATGTAGAATTGTGATCTCCCAACACTATTTCCTAACAACTTCTATAGTTACAGAATTTGACTATATCACCAAGCCGGATGCACTTTATATCATCCATCACCTCCTTTTTACATTGGACAAGGAGTGTACATAACATCTTAAATATATCCACTCGAGCATGATCGCTGCATAAGTCATGCTTGACCTTTGAACTTTTGTGACTGTCCTGCTTCCTTTTGTGTGTTGTATGTGTGTGTAACATGTCAGTGCAGGATGAAGTTCCCGATAGTTCAGGTTCTATTTCTGTGTGTGGGATTTTATGCTGTAAACAGCTCAGGTAAGTGATTTCTTACAGTAACACTTTTAAGTTAAAGATTCTGGTAATTTTCACACTGACTGTCATATGTTCAGTAACTTCAGTTTGTGACGTCAGACGTCGGGGAGGGGGGTGGCCAGAATATAAAATTCTTTAAATTGAGTAGAGAAAATGTTAGTCAACGATGTAGTCTTGAAACAAATGTAATCGAAGTACATTTATAAGACTTCACAGACTACAAAACTTGCTGTCATTTATATATTATAAATCTCACAAAACCCCACAGGCCCGAACATTTGTACATTCTTTGTGCATGTATGAGCAATGAATCCCAGAATAACATGAATGAAGAACATGGAAGAAATTATACCTTTCCAAGCGAAACATAAAGCCTGGACCCTGACTTCACACGAGAGATACATTTTTCTTAAACAGTTTTGTTCCCGCGGGGGAAAACTTTAGATTCTGTTTCTTCATTCATAGCGTTAAATGATGATGCAGCGAGATACACGATGAATGGGTGGGAAAACAGGATAAGGTGTCTTCTGTCAACCAGTTTATTTTATTTTATCTTATCTTTTGGCGCATGTGCAATAAACTATCATCGTTACCAAGCAATTTTGTAACCCGCTTTCCATGCTCCATCATCAACACCAACGCCACTTCCACTGCGAATAACAACAACCTCATCCTGTATTTTCATCTTTGCTTATGATCACGCTGGCCATACAATGTACGAGTAATAAACTTGCGGTGCGGTTATATATCTTGCGGCTTAAAGTCATACGAATAATAAACTTGCGGTACGGTAATATGTCTTGCGGCTTAAAGTTATCGGGCGGAACGATTCAGAGGTGATACATAATAGTTTTTTTTCCTCTTACATATCTTGATACTTTCTTACTAACTTGTTTAATCATTTTCATTGAATAATACTCTATCTGCTTGCATAATCTAAAGTCCAACCATACAGTAATTTGTAATGTAAACACGTGTATTTGTTTACACTTTGGTTCAGTTTCGTGTATTTTGTCCTCATTTCGTCAGTTTCTTCGTCTTTTGACACATACATGTAGCTTGTCAAACGAGATACATGCTTTTAAACGCTGGCATATATCAACAGCATGTTGATGGCTAAAATCTTGTTTAATGCTTTTTATGGTGTCTTTTTTCTGTGATGTATCTTAGGCCTAACAAAATAAACTTGTAATGCCGTGTGCGTTTTTGAGTAATGCATTCAGCGGTAACATAATTATGAAAGCTGTAGGATCATTACTACACAGGGATTATACGTATCTGTGCGGCGTTAAAATATCAATACATTGTGATGTAAAAAGTGGCATATACAAATGTTTGAAGTTCCAAATTTTATTGGGGCCGGGAAAATAATGCTCCACTAAATGAACTACATGTATTACTATCGGTATCAAACGCACATTTATTTACGCCCGAAATTTTGATTGCTACTGTAACTTCCCTGTTTAACAATGTTCGGTTAGTGTACGGTGGCATGCTCTGAAACTTCCGTTTTCGTTAATACATCGAACTTCCCTTCGCAGTGATAACACCGAAATTGTCTTAGTTCAGCTATGCATTCACTGAAAATGAATAAGCAGTAAATCGGTAGCTCAGATTTTGGATGAAATATTTTCTATCGATCAAAGACTAGTAAGTGTTTCCCAAACGACATATTCTCCAAATTTCTGATTCTCATAACAGGTTCCATACGAGGAACGGAACATACCTATCCCAACAGTATATCTGATTTCATCTCCATTTTTGCAGAGATTATAATGTTGATAAGTGCTTTAAATTCGCAGCGTCAACATTTTGCGTTTTCATTCGCGCTACAGTATCCACCTGTGTCAGAATTCATACACGACAGACAACTTATGGTAAAGTTTCCTAATTTCATGTGTTTGGTGTTGCCCGTTTGACAATGAATTTAATTACAAAATGTGGGTATTGTTTTTACTACTAAAATGTAATAGAACGATAATTCTGATAAAATCAAACCAATTATACTACTTAGTCATATTACTCAAAGAACCGATAACACCGCATTTAATATTATTGTAGGCCGCCCAATACTTTACTCAACAGCTGTAAATATGGTACAGGTTATGTCATTTTAAATATATCTCTTTTTTTACAGCTCTCCCTCGTTTGTATTATATCATCATTCTATAAAATTATCTCTGTTGATCTGTGTTATAAACATTGTTTATAATACAACATCATCTGACTTGACCTGTAACGTGTTATAAACATCGTACATAATATAACATTATCTCTGTTGACCTGTGACGTGTTATAAACATTGTTTACAATGCACCATTATCTCTGATGACTTGTGACACTTTATAAACATCGTAAACAATACAACATCATCTGTGTGGGCCTGTGACGTGTTATTGTCATTGTTTACAATACAACGTCATCTGTCTGGACCTGTGGCGTATTATAAACATTGTTTACGATACAATATCATCTGTGTAGACCTGTGATGTATTACAAACATTGTTTACAATACAATAGCATCTGTGTAGACTTGTGACGTGTTATAAACATTGTTTACAATACAATATCATCTGTGTAGACCTGTGACGTATTACAAACATTGTTTACAATAGAATATCATCTATGTAGACTTGTGACGTGTTATAAACATTGTTTACAATACAATATCATCTGTGTAGACCTGTTTACAATTAAGTTTTAGCGAATTCCTGCAAAAAATGGTTGCGAGATCAGTGATATTTCTCAAACATGTGCCCTACACAACTCTCTGAGCAGATAGTATCTAAGAACATGGATAAGTGATTGTTTATGACATGCTGCACACTCATGCGTCTAAACTGATGACCCTTAAAAGTGTATACACACGTGATAACGTTCTCTTCCTGTTAAGAAGTTAAGAGTTTATCAAGTGACCATTTCCTTTAACGTTAACTCTCGCTGTCAATGCATATCACTTAAGTACGGAAGCCCTCGAGGGACATTTTTATTTACCACTTATTTATCATTACCTATTTGTTATTATTTAGTTATTATTCCTTATTTGTTATTATTAAGTCGTTATAACTTATTGGTTATTTGATAATAATGACAAAACGTGGTAAGGCTGTCCAGCAGAATGGACAGCTTCAACTCTAACGAACATGCAAACTAATCAAATTGTTACTGTTGGTAAAGCTAACATTAATCGACTCGCTTAGCTGATTAATTGTAAGTGAACATTTTATATTATTACTGAACAGAGGTTGCCTGCTTAATTAGCAACAACAAACAAGGAATAACAAATAGGTATTAACAAATAAGTATTTAGAAATAAGTAATAACAAATAGGAATTAACAAATAACAAATAAGTATTAATAATAAGTAATAACAAATAAGGAATAACAAATAAGGAATAACAAATAAGGAATAATAAATAAATGCTAACAAATAAGTGGTAACTAAAAATATCTCCCCAGAGCTTCCGTACTTAAGGGAGCTTTTCTTTCCGCCCTTAATACGAGAGGAGCAACACACACGAACACGTTACTTACGGCGGTAACATAATGACTGCAACAATGGATCGGTATGTGCCATTGTAGTGAATTTGTTGGAAATTGTTTATGTTGTCGCGAGCGATATATAGAGAATAGTACATGGTGAAATCCATATCACGTGCCATATCAGCCCGGGGACCCAATATTAGACCGAGGGCTTTAGTACCAAGTATATGATAAATTCACAGGTGTTTGCACATGTATCTGTTCATCAAGCATTCTGTAGAGCCAACGTATTGCAAGCAAGTTACATATATGACCAAATCCGTTCCGTCATCAGTTACGTATGTTTTTTACTGCAACAAAAAGATATTTGATATACACAATTACAGTTGTATTGGTGTGTTATTTCTAAGACAGAGAACAAAAAACCAGCGTTATTTTTCAGACAGAGAACAAAAAATGAATAAACACTCCAGCAGGAAAGCATGTTTTTTATAAGTTAATTAGATTGATATCTTTGTTAATTATGCATGATATTTATCTTGTTTAAACAGAGCGGAAACAACAACTGCTCATAATCATTTTTTTTTAAAGATGATAGCAGTTACAATTCGATTTCATATCGACAAAATACATTTTTTTTATCTAATTAAGGAAAACAAATAAGTACATACAATTGAAACCGCGGTGGCCAAGAGGTTAAGGCGTCTAACATTCTGCTACCACTAGCCCTCCACCACTGGGTCGCGGGTTCCAGGCCTACGTGGGGCAGTCGTCAGGTACTGGCCGTAGGTCGGTGATTTTTCTTTGGGAACTCCGGCTTTCTTTCACCAAATAACATGGCACGTCCTTAAACGACTATAGCTGTTAATAGAACGTAAAACACAAACAATCTATAAAAACAAAAACAAAACAATTAAAACCTTGCAATGAAGTTTTGTTGGTGGTTGTAAAATATCTTTAATATTTTACTACAGTTTATCTTTATCAATATAAATACATTATGTAAGACATATTTCATAGTAAATTATGCTTTAATAGACGTCCTCTGCCTGTAAGCTTAACAGCTTGATATAACTAGAATAAAACAAGCAAAACGTGATTATCTTGCTGAAGGTATGCTTCAATGCCCAAACAACAATATGTGGAAGACACATGATATGTGGAAAAGGATTAAAGATGTCTTACCATCATCCAAATCAAATAGTGCCCCTAGTCTCAATTTAAATGTCCTTGGTGTAAGAATCATTTTACTAAAGTGATGCGCAGTGGGCAGACCTCGCAGGAAGGGACCTTTCCAACTCTTGGAAAGCTCCATTGTGCCTCACTGAACTATTATCTTATTCCGGTAATATTACATATGCTTTGTTTATTTATTTTGTTTCCATGTAAGTGATGTTGTGTAAATTTTTAAAGTGTGTTGTTGCACAATGTATATATGTGACATAACAATGTGATACTAATGCTTACGTCACCACCAAACTTTATGACATTTTCAACAATGTGTTACTAATGATAACGTCACCACAAAAATTTGTGACATTTTCAACAATGTGTTACTAATGATAACGTCACCACCAAACTTTATGACATTTTCAACAATGTGTTACTAATGATAATGTCACCACAAAAATTTGTGACATTTTCAACAATGTGTTACTACTGATAACGTCACCACCAAACTTTATGACATTTACCTACAATGTGATACTAATCATTACGTCACCACCAAACAATATAACATTTTCAACAATGTGATACTAATGAATACGTCACCACAAACCATTATAACATTGACCTACAATGTGATACTAATGATTACGTCACCACCAAACATTATAACATTGACCTACAATGTGATACTAATAATTATGTCACCACCAAACATTATGACATTTACCTACAATGTGATACTAACGAATACGTCACCACCAAACATTATGACATTTACCTACAATGTGATACTAATGATTACGTCACCACCAAACATTATAACATTGACCTACAATGTGATATTAATGATTATGTCACCACTAAACATTACAGTTGTGGGATCGCACAACGTTACACGATGTGCGGTGTGTGCACGATGGGCGAACGTTAAAAAGCTGGACGATCATTGCGTGCGCACATCTGTGCGCTCGATGGACGGACGCTGTGCGATAACAATCGTGGTTGTTGTAAATTGAGGAATGCCTTATCATTTTATACGGTTTTGTGTTTAAACATATAAACTTGCCGTCTACGTATGTTTCTATATTCTAGCAACATCTATAAACTTATATAATTATCTTTCTGCCTATACATTCTTATATTTAGAAATTGTGTTTTCTGTGTTTTTAAACAAACTTAATCGTCACATGTAAAATTACAACACAATCCCGTATACAGGTAAACATAACTCCTTTGTACATGAACCTGGACCGTAGTTTTCTCCCCGCCTGGGGCACTTACGTAACTCTTCGGGTAAGGCCGGGGTGTGAAAATCCAGGGGAAGGGGAGCCATAGGCAAACGAATGCAAACAACAAATACTATTCATTACGGTCAAACGGTATCGCATATCAGCTCTGTGTGCCAGGCACTGGTCTGGTAAAACTCCGGACACTCATAAAATTGTTATTTACCTGTTCTGTTACCTTGGAGCCAGACCCATTCTTGACAGCCTTACGGTCGCTGTAATACTGTGTAACACGCATTGTGAAATTGTGTAATCTTGATTATTGTGATGAGAAATTACAGATATATACACAGTGTACATTATCGTATACAAGCTTTCCGTCTTTTTGTCATTCCGTAATTTTGATCTTCAAATGATACCAAATCGCACAGTTGCGCGCACCATGTGTGGACGATGTGCGGACGGTGTGTGAACGATGTATGCACGGTGTGCGCACGCTATTTTTGGTGCGTTGTGCGGTCCCACAACTGTATAACATTTACCTACAATGTGATACTAATGAATCTAACACTTTGTTATTTACATACAACGGGATATTTCAACAAGACACTATGACATTCACCCATTATGTAACATTTATGATTCCTACCAAACAATCTTAAAGCAGTACCATTAAAATTTCAGGATTATTAACTTTTTGATTGTTTTAAGAAAGATATCACCTGCCCTTTTTATGAATTTAAAGAGTTTAACAAGATTTTAACAAATGTCACAATTTATGTGTTACTCTAGACCTGCCCTTAGTAGCAGGATGGAGTGAGATAATGCGTGTTGTTGACTTGTAGTATTCCTACTTATGTATGTAATTGAAACATAGCCCTTTCTTTCAATAACGATCAATCTTGTCACATTACACATCTTCCATACCGCAGTTGAATTTACAACGTTACACATCTACTTATACCAAGAAAACACGTCCTCGTTATCAATATCACTATGGAGCAAACCAAAACACACTTCCTCGTTATCAATATCACAATGGCGCAAACCACAACACACTTCCTCGTTATCAATATCACAATGGAACACACCTCAACACACTTCCTCGTTATCAATATCACTATGAAACATACCACAACACTCCTCCTCGTTATCAATATCACAATGGAACATACCACAACACGCTTTCTCGTTATCAATATCTCAATGGAACATACAAAAGCACACTTCCTCGTTATCAATATCACTATGGAGCAAACCAAAACACACTTCCTCGTTATCAATATCCCCATGAAACATACCACAACACACCTCCTCGTTATCAATATCACTATGAAACATACCACAAGACTCCTCCTCGTTATCAAGATCACAATGGAACTTACCACAACACACTTTCTCGTTATCAATATCTCAATGGACCATACAAAAACACACTTCCTCGTTATCAATATCACAATGGAAAATACCACAACACGCTTTCTCGTTATCAATATCTCAATGGAACATACAAAAACACACTTCCTCGTTATCAATATAACTATGGAGCATACCACAACACATGTCCTAGTTATCAATACCATAATGGTACACACCTCAACACACTTCCTCGTTATCAATATCACCATGAAACATACCACAACACTCCTCCTCGTTATCAATATCACAATGGAACATACCACAACACACTTTCTCGTTATCAATATCTCAATGGAACATACAAAAGCACACTTCCTCGTTATCAATATCTCAATGGAACATACAACAACACACTTCCTCGTTATCAATATCACAATAGAACATACCACAACACACTTCCTCGTTATCGATATTACAGTGGAACATACCACAACACACTTCCTCGTTATCAATATCACAATGAAACAAACCACAACACACTTCCTCGTTATCAATATCACAATGGAACATACAACAACACACTTCCTCGTTATCAATATTACACTAGAACATACTACAACACACTTCCTCGTTATCAATATCACAATGGAACATACCACAACACACTTCCTCGTTATCAATATCCCAGTGAAACAAACCACAACACACTCCCTCGTTATCAATATCACAGTGAAACAAACCACAACACACTTTCTCGTTATCAATATCACAATGAAACAAACCACAACACACGTCCTCGTTAACAACATCACAATCGAACTTACTTCGACACACTTCGTCAATAGTACAATCAGTCACAATGGTAATAGTCAGGTCTCGCACTGGATGCCATGTAGACTTAGGAAATCGTCCAAAATGTAACAAACGAATCACCAAATGTGAATTACAAATTGTTGTGTTATTTTTCTTTCTTTTTCGAGATTGTTAAACTAATTACTGTATGCATTGTGAAAAAGTAAGAAACCTTTAACCTAAATTTGTATAATACTGATAAGAATAAAACGTTATTTAGCGAGTAGCATATCTTAACATCACAATCTACGTCATTATGCTATAGGACCTTTTTTGTTTATTTCCGGAAAGACATAAATCAGGAAATCTTCAGAACCGGGAATCTCCGAAGATTACCAGATTGTAAATCTGTCAAAATAAGAATGATAATGTCAATGTAAAAAACAGTTTCCTGATTGCGGTGAGGGTCCAACATAATTCGTCTCCTCCGACATGTTGTCTTTTTTCTCCGAACCTGCACAGGTCCTCTGTATATAAAATCAAAGTTATTTTAATCATATTTGCGGTTCATTACATTCCAAATAAAATCCGAATACAACGGAAAAAGTTTCGTTTCCATTTTTTATTATGAGTATGCTTTACCAGAAATTTGATTTACCTTACTAGTCATAACAGAAACCACAGCCAAATTGTTTATGTCGAAGTCATTTTCTTAATACCAACGACTACAAAAACGGGTCCAATCGGTTTTTCAGCAACGTTATTTTTATGTGAGGGTTTGTGACTAGTCATGTACATATTATTTTATCTGGCATGTAACTTATGATCACTTGTTTCATTTTGGTGAGTTCTATCAAATGGTGCACGAATTTCAATTGTCACTGATGTAGAATATATATCATAGGTTAATAAGCCAATTCTATCTTCAGACTCTACGGATTGGTCGAGTGATTAACACTCCGGCCTTCCATGCAGGCTGCCGGTGTTCGATCCCCGAAGTGTTAGTACGCATGGAATATTTAGAGAAAGTGTTTTTCTCATGCCCACACAACTCCAACAACCCAGGTGGAGTATAAAATGCTCTGGGGTGGATGTTGCGGTATCTGTGCTGTAGCATTCAAGTGAGGTGGCACTATAAATGATACTGTTGGAAGCACAGTCCAACTACAAACAGAACACAATACATCTCCAGCACACACGCAGACACACACACATAGGAAGATATTAGCCAGGCGACATAGGACTAGTAGTTAGCGCCTGATAAGGAAGCTCCCTGTAAATTCCTCAAAGTTGTATTAATTAATGTATATTCTAATTGGTTTGATTGTATGAATTGTATATCTATGTACTATAAAGAACTTTATAATGTCTTATTCTAGCTAGAAAGGGAGCTTTACCAAATGTTGTATATTATTATACTGTTATTATGTTATAATAGAACGTGTAGATATCGACGTACATTCCATTCGCTTACGCACTCGTTAGTGAATTCATCCGCTCAAACACTCTTGTTATCTGCAATGCAAGATACAAATCGTGTGTTGTATTGCATAATAAACAGTGTTTTAATTTGTTAATCCATTGGCTGTTTTAACAACACGCAGTGTAATATTTTTTATTCCAATGAAGAAAAATGTTTTAGTAGGTCTGAGTATTAAAGAGACTATTTTTTCTGATTTTTATTTATTGTTTTTGTTCTAACTTCAGTTAATGTGGCGTTTCATAAACCAGCCTGGCTCTCATCAACTTGGTATTGGAAATCAAAAGCTGAAAATATTGTGGACGGAACTAAATACACAGATGATGACGCATTTTTTGACAGATGTGTTCACACCAGATATGAACAATTCCCTCGCTGGTGGGTGAACCTCACTGGCGATTACACCATAGCAAGGATCGACATTGATTATAGACGTGGTAGGTACGATATACTTTGTACAAGTATTTACTTTTATTTAGATCGAAACAGTTATGACTTTGACTGACCATGAATTAAATTTCGTCTGTTCGAATATCATTGTATTGTATTAACGAGAGTTCTTTGTAATAAATATAGGCTCTCGCAGTATCCAAATTCTAGTCCTGGTGAGTCTACATTTTGAGCCTGTCTCAAGCTATATATATGTATTTTATAAAAAAAAATCTCAACAACGAGTCTTTAGTACTTTCATCTATTCTAGGAGATTCTTCATATGTATGTATATAAATATATATATCTAATATAGAAACATAAACTCAGGGGAGGGAGTCCGCCTGCTTCTTTTTCTTTGTTTCCTCATTATTATTTGGGTTAATATTCCCCTTTATGGGGTCACAAATCAAAAGTGCTTCAGTTACACTAATTATGAAAAAATACCAATAATGCATAATTTCCCAATTAGTTCATATTATTTTCATCATATTGAATATTATGAAGTTAAACAGCAAAAATGAACTTGTTACAATTAAAAATGGCGACAAATTGACGTTCGAGTGTATCTAGTGTCAAAAAGGTGAAATGTTGGCCTTTCGTGAAGTGCAATAAATTGACATTTTCAAAAGTGCCGCCGAGTTGGTATTTTATTTTAAGTTCGTGTAAAAAAGTCTACAAACTAAAAGCATCTAGTGTTTTGACACATTTTTCAGATGCGTATTTGCTATTGAAATTGATCATAATTCCTTAAATACTACAAAAACACGTTACATGAGATCCAAACGAGACTTTAACGTGATTTAAACCTCAGAAGAAAACATTCAAGATTCAAGCTTCAAAATATTGCTTAAACATAGGGAACTTTCCTTTTGGTTTGTTATCTTTCAGGTGACAGATATGTGTGTGTTAATGAATTTCTGAACATGAAATATCCATACTGAGTTTGAATATCAGCATTACAACTATAATCCTTTTGGGTAAGTTTTCAATAACAGAAAAGTGTACATTATTTTGCTTTGTCCGGTTTCAGATACGAGATATAGAATGTTTGGTTACAAACTGATTGTATCAGACACAGAGGATAGACGCCTGTGGAACTCGAATCACCAGATAGAAGGCCATATATGTCGTGACGAGACTAGAAGAAACCCACCTCTTCAGCAGACGGTCCCGTGTCTAGCCAGAGGACGTTTTATAACATACGCTGATAATGAAGGCACTGTCGATCCAAATCCTTATGTAGAGCTTTGCGAGCTAGAGGCATACGGTAAACAGAGGACATTTAAATTAATATTACCGTATAACGGGCTATTTTCGTGGGCTTAATTTTTGACCACAAAATAAGGAAATTAATTTACACGGATTATAACTTCACGATTTGGACATTTGTATGAACGAAATTTTCGCGAATATCATCACCATAATATCGGTACTATCCTTTGGCGAGTTCGTAGAGTATACTCTATTAATATTTCTATAGATAAAGAAACAGATGATGTGGATGATTCTAATGTCAATTTATAAATAACCCATGTATATGTTTACCTGTTTGCCTGTACAAGTTACCAGTGGCGAATACATTCGGCAATACGAGTGTGTATGAGGTTCCCCGTTTATCTTAAGCACAGCAACGGGACACTCGACATATAAACATGTAGTGTCAAATAGTCAAATCACAGGCCTCCAACAAAACTACTAGATGTACGCGATCTATTTTGTTTTCAAACATCTTCTATTACTCTCGATAAATATGAATCGTGACAACCACCTGCTCGCTATTTCATCGCGACATTATTTTAATTATGAAGTTTATTATTGCGGCCCATTTTTGCGCTTTTATTATTTTGCAGATCATATTTCGCGATCAAATTAATTACCCGAGAAATCTCTGCGGAAATTTCATCTTGTACGTTAACATCAGTAAATGATTCCTCTCCTTATTAACTTAATGTTCTTTAACATAGACACTGGGTGGTATCTAAAGCTTACAGATTGTTGTACTTTGCAATTATATTACTCTTATTGTACTCGTGTCTAGACATCAAAAATACCCGATACATGGCCAGACTTGGCTGTTCCGATAGTAATACCCAATACATGGCCAGACTCGGCTGTTCCGATAGTAATACCCGATACATGGCCAGACTGGGCTGTTCCGATAGTAATACCCGATACATGGCCCGACTCGGCTGTTCCGATAGAAATACCCGATACATGGCCAGACTCGGCTGTTCCGATAGTAATAACCGATAAATAGCCAGACTCGGCTGTTCCGATAGTAATACCCGATACATGGCCATACACTCGGCTGTTCCGATATATATTAATACCCGATACATGGCCAGACTCGGCTGTTCCGATAGTAATATCCGATATAAATAAAACATTTCTTATGATTTGAAATAGTAAGTGATAGTACTATACCTTTAAGACTACGAATAAGCATAACCAAATCCATTGGTTATGCAGAGTTATATAACAGATACATTCTTTAACTCTATGATAAACACTAATTTTCTTTCTAACACATATCATGTACTTGACTTGTATTGTATCTTTTAAAAAGGTTGTCCGACTGGATGGTTTGGACAGGACAACTGTTTGGAACAGTGTCCGGATGGATGCCGGGATAGAGTTTGTAATCCGGACAACGGCACATGTTTTGCTGGGTGTGAAAGCGGCCTGCAGGGAGACATCTGTGATACAGGTGAATATCGCTAACAGTTAATGTAAATCATATAGGAAAAAGTGTACGAGATCGTCCATACACATTACTCCTCAATTTTTATTTTGGTTATGGGAATATACGCTACGCACCTCGTCTTGAGTTTCCAAAAGACTGTACTATCTTGCGTATTGCCCGCTCCGTTTTATTTCCTGCGCCCCTTAAAATAGCATGCTTAGGGAAAAAAATCAGCATATTATCCGCCCCAGGAGTTTTCCATTGGTTATTTGCTACAGAAAAAATATTTTACGCGATGTATGTAAGATTCATTTCTAACATCAGATACATGTAGCTATCACATGTATTTATATGGCTATGTAACAATGTTAAAAATCGATATTTTCGATATAGATTCATTTATGAGTTGGTAAACTTTAAACATATCCTTGATAAACTAACAATACCGTTCATTATTCTGATTTAAACAGGCAAGTCAACCCTTAGCAATCCACTAAATACTCATCATAGACGATATTACACAGTGCCCGATAGTATGAAGTTTTCATGCATATTTTGGATGATAAAACTTGAGAATTTCCATAATTTAGTTGCGTTTTTATTTACAATTCAGATGTATACGATTTTGCATTTTGAAGAGACCATATAGCCCCCACTTTTTACAGATTTTTGGAATCATTTCGTCACACATGAAGTCAATACACAAGAAATTACGGTAGTCTTGCCAGATTTGCAATTGGAGTCTATGAAAGAAAACAAATGAATGGACATCAGAACGAACGACAGCATGACGACTTTCAAAACAAGAGACACATATGGCCTGTATTTCTCCTCTGTTATTTTGATATCTGAACGAGACAATACGTTGAAATGGTTTTCTTACGTGACAACATGGTTCGAGAGCTTCATTGAGCAGATCAGGTTTCTAATTTACTTAAAAATATAAATATTAGCATTTAACGAAACAGGCATGAAGATTTTTTAGACCTGGGGATAATAATAACTGATGAGGAGGGGTGTCATTTTTGTTTTTGGAATACACCGAAAATAAACAGTATAATTATATTCAGGTTAATGAAAACAATTTTCATTTCAAAACTTTTCACCATTGACTTTTGATGACTGGAAATTGTAAAAAGTCGAAATAATCTATGCCAATCGAATCCTATGGATTTTATTTTCTATGCTTTACTCGATAAAATAATAACTGTGTAATGAATTGTTGCATCTCCAACGAAAAAAACGTACACATTTGTTAATTGTTTTTTTCTGACCTTCTGAGTTGCTTTCGTTGTTTCATTAGCATTATTTTATTTAGTCGAAAACTATTTTGGATAAAAACCATGTGGATTCGACACTGACTTTCTGATTATATGCCAGAAAGGTTTATCTCCTGTGCTTCCGGTGATGAACGATGTTTTTCAGCTTATAGTTTTCGTAATATTATAAAGGCCCACAACAACCATTGTTTTTTGTATTGATATAGAGAAAGGAAATTACAATGGAAATAACTTCAGTGTTTGTATACTGTGGAAAAAGATGGAACGCTCTACTTAAGAAAACCTTATTGGCATTAGGGAGGAACAATTTATTATTCTGAACATACTTTAAAATGTATTCTTTGGTGCCATTAATATCACTAAACACTTTTTTGTTATCAAACGCAATTGATTCCTGTTTTATAATCATGATTATATGTAACAAATATTTAATGAATTAAATATTTTTTATGATATATTTACAGCATGCAGCCATGACAGCTTTGGTTTAGGGTGTCAGCAGTCCTGTTTCTGTGATGTTGACACATGTGATCCTCGAAATGGAACCTGCCCTAGCGACAGATGTCAGCAGGGGTGGAACGGGACAGCATGTAACCAACGTGGGTATCCATGGTATCCAATTAATGTTCAGCCTGGGGCGCTGTCCTATCATTTTTATTACTAAATATTTTACCAGATCTATTCGTTAAATATAAAAACAGTTTTTTCTGCCCACAAAAATATTGATAAGATGTTGTATAGGTTATTGTAAGTAATGAAGTGTCATTTAAGCATGTATCCTAATTTAAGTATGTGTACATTGACGTACAGGTTGTGTCGACCAAACCTTTGGACAAAATTGTGAAGAAACATGTCACTGTCTACAGGGACCATGTGACGCTGCTAATGGAACTTGTTTATATGATGGATGTGAGCCAGGATGGCAAACGGAATCCTGCAGTAAAGGTAAGGATAAAAGACTGATCATTTTAATTCTTAACAATCTCAAATATTTTCACGTATAAAATTTTAAACAAACATCACAACACTCCTTTTTTCAGTTACCCTATTACTGCTGATAGCCTTAATTGTATAAAGAGAGATGACTTATATAACGATCGGCACTTAACGACTGTAATGCTTGACCTCGCCTGAAGTAATGACCTGATGGAAGGACGCCAGTCAGTCATCAAATAACTTTCTAGGTTATTGCTATCTATTTTTACAGTTACAAAGTCATGTGCAAAATTGTTTTGATTTAAGGTAACACAAAACATATCAACATTGGCAGCTGAACTACCACCCATTAAATGGAAACATAATTTCTGTCTCTGATATATATAATGAGTATGCTCTTGGTCTTACGTTGAATTGTTTATCTTCCATCTGTCCAGAATGTGACAAAGGCAGGTTTGGCCATGATTGTAACCTTACATGCGGAGCCTGTAGACACAATGCTCCGTGCGATCACGTGACTGGAAAATGTCCTAACGGTTGCTCGGATGGATGGACCACATCCTTCTGTGATGAGGGTAAGTAAAGTAATATATAAATAGGAAGTTACAGAGGTCTCCAAAAGAGGAAAGTTAAAAGCAACTGGTATGACAAATATTGAGTTATCCGAAAAAAAAACTACGATCCTAACGCAAAAAAACACTTTTCTCTGTAAAACGAAATATATTACTATGGTTTGTAAGATAACATATAGAACTTATTGAAATAAAGGATCGACATTGCTCCTTGAACAGAAGTTAACTTGTCATAGCCAAAGGCTATGTGCGACTGTAAACTCTATTTTATTTTAATATTTGCAATCTGAAACATATTCTACAATACAGAAGAACAACCTTTTGTTTTGGTACAAAAATAAATTAAAAAAGAAATGTTAACATGCTATGGACGCAATTTGATCAGCGTCATGTTGAAGCTTCTCCCGCTTCGAATAATGTACGAGACAAGCGTTTGAACAAAACATTTTGTTGGCGTTAGGCCTTTCCAGAAATCTCGTCCGCACTGATAACACGGACAATTCAATATCGAAAATATAAGGAAATACCTATATTTTGATCAATAATAACTATATAATTTAGAATTCAAATGTATGTCTTGAACAGCATTTTTCATTCTCACGCCGGTAGGAACGTAAATCCGTTACATAAACATTTACCAAGAAGTCGTATCGGCTTTGTGGAATATATGTATGAAACTGATTCGCGTTCATACCGGCATTTACATTGGGGGGTAAAACGGCGTTCAATCCATATATATGAATTATTATATTGGCAGTCAAATCAGATGATGTATGTTATACTAGGCCGTTCTTAGGTTAGTAATATATGTTACTTGAATGTAATTGATTTCTGACAGCTTGCCCGATCGGAACATTTGGAATCAATTGTACAGGAGAATGTTTTTGTAAGAATGGCACGTGTGACCCAACACACGGTGTCTGTCCAGGCAACGCGTGTGATAGAGGCTGGAACGGACCTTCATGTAGTTCTCGTGAGTACACCAGTGAACGTTAACCTACCAAACCATCTACTAAGTTGTACTCAAAGTTGTAACTTTGATATAGTTATTAACTGTGTCTACCTTAAAATAACCCGTCTTATAACAGCATTACAAACAGATTTAAAATCAGCGTGCCCATTTGTTCCTCTTCTTATTTTTATTCTGTTGTTGTTATTAGAATGTGACCCTGGGTCCTATGGTTATAACTGTGATCAGAGCTGTAATTGTCAGACAGAGTCGTGTAACAGGACGACAGGACTATGTCCACCGGGTGGCTGTAAGGACGGATGGAGGACGGACACATGCAGCCAGAGTAAGTATTCTTTTCTCTTCCATGTTTGATACCCCCACCCCGTCTGTGTATATTATACCGTGTTTTTTCTGAGGCGTTTTTTGCATCCGGTATTTTATAGGGGGTTCAGAATGTCCTTCAAATTGTTTTGTTTTTTCTAGACACTATAGTTTATAGCACTCTACCATCAGCGTACCCCAAAACAGGACAGTTATTAGTTAAATATTAATGTATTGTATACCATAGTATCAATTCCAAAAATGTTTGTTCATTTTTCATAAATATATACCATCCATCATTCTTTTCTATTACAAGTTAATTTTCCAACACGTGGTTCTATAAGTAGAACATGAAATACTATCCGGGTCACTTAGGCCCTTGAATAGATCTAACTATACTTAAAAAGGGACAATTTGGTATTTTGGCACGTAAACGTATTTCAAATATTTTTGAGGCAGAGGTGGCTCTGATTTAATTTCTTTTCCAGACTAGCATTTCTTTTGAAATAATAAACTTATGACAATTATATCAAAATATTCTGCAATATCTATATTTTGTTGTAGAGTGTGACCAGGGTTCATACGGGACTAACTGTTCGGGTATGTGTGGTAGTTGTATGAGTAACGATACCTGTCACCACATCAATGGTCATTGTTCTCGAGGATGCACGGCCGGTTTCAAAGGAGAGTTATGTGACAAAGGTAGGCATGTGATACTGTGAAACTGAAAAAAAATAACGCTTTGGAAATTCAGTTTTTCTGCTAATATCGGATAGATGAAAAATGTAAACGACATACACCATTTCTCTAGTGCAGTAAGGACATTTCCACAAGTATATGATATTGAAGAAATTGGCGTTTGTGCTGTTTTCGCGAATTGTAAATTTCGTTCCTTTATTGTCTTCTTTTCGCAATATTTACGAAAAGGGAAATGAACTGAGAATCAAAATGACATTTTTTGTATCCATTAGTTTATATTTACATTTGCGCTGCAACCCACTTTATGAACATTACCAGCAGAAATGCATTTCATTTGAGTGTGAAAGCAAACACTCTCGTGACGTAACACGTGGTTTACTTATGACGTCATAGATAAACCTTGTTCAATGAGAACCTTGTCGCTTCGCTTCGGATAACATGGATAATGCTTCTGCGTCAAACGCTCAAATGACTTCGGTTAATTATTTGGGCCAATTTTAGTTGAATAGGGTTGTTCCGCGAATGTCGTTTAAAGGACGGCGCATATACAAAACGCAGTAAATAAAATAAACAATTTAAGAACAAATAAATAAAATAAAACAATTGTTCTATAGTAATAAAGTTAATATATGGATTGAACGGCGTTTTTTTAATTTTCATGTCCGGTATGAACGCAAATCGGTTATACCCATATTAAACATGAAGCCCTAGTTCTCCTCTCAGTACAGACCTCATAAACTGTCATTGATCTCATGATATTGTGTAGATCAAAATTAACACGCGGCCTTCAGTACATAAACCTTAGTGAACCTATCTTCTATATGTGTATATACACGTGTTCATTATCCCAACATTAGCCTTGCTACCACTTACGGATGGCTACAATGACAATAACAAGACAGGGAAGTAATCTTGTTTTTAAGCATCTCCTTAGAACGCATTTCTAAGTGGTTCAACAATTCACTTATAACCTGCATTGTCTTCATATATTAAAATGCCCTTCCTTTTGAAGTGTTCAAAAGGACGACTGCTTAAATTACAACAGATACAAAGTGGAAACACAATCAGCAGGATCATTCTTATTTGGCTGTAGACAGTCTTATTTTTAGTTAAACACAGAAAATGATGACAAACACTATCAATATATTGTAAGGTAAATACTTCTATCATTTGACATTATGTATCTAAGGTTAATTTATAATATACGACATATAAAGTGGCATAATTGTTGCTATGTAATATATTATCACCAACGGGTAAAATACTTGATTAATATTGTTAACTTACTGTTGCCCTACAGATGTTTGATTGTATTCGTTTTGATAAAAGCAATTGTTTTATAACCAATGTATGTATATATAATGCAGGCTACCTTCTTTTCCTTCCGTTTACAATAATAGGTATATGAGAATAGGGGAAAAGTAAAATATAAGGTATTAGCTTGTTTTCCAGTCCTGTTTACACTCTATGTGCAATTGAATAGTATCAGTGTGCAGCTGACTATAGCATCTGTAACTTCGAGTAGAGGATTGAAAGTAATATAATCTACTACAGGTAGTTCGTTTTCAGGAAAGTGTTGTTCCTATGTAATGTTATGTTTTTAATTCCAGAGTCTATTAGTACACGACACATTAGTTCATTTGAATTTACAGAAAGATGAGTTTGTTTTCATCTAAGATAATTAGGATCACTGAAGTTTACATGGATTTAGACATATGATGACAATTATCTTAATAAAATAAATGAAATTAAATGTAATTTGCATTTTTTTTAACCATGATTTAACTGGTATGAATCCGGATAAGCAAGTTCTACTATATGTTATATAGGCAGTAAAAAGGTTATGATTTGAGACAAGATTACATGTATCTCAGTGATAAATGGACGCGTATCACCGGATGTCGTAACATCTACACTTATGCATTGAACGCACCGTGTACAGGCACTACATTTATATATGGAAAGACAAGGATGCATATACTTGGGGGACCAATTAAGTTGTTTCCTTTTGCTGTCAGTAGATTTGTACTTACTTTTGATATTATCTTGTAATGAATAAAATCCCCTCGCGATTTGCCGAGTCGAAATGCGTAATATTAAAACAATTCTATGCTAAGCGTCCCTCGTATCTCATACTCTGTTTCATGCCTTAAATTAACGTAAAACGGTGAAAGGTTACACATACGAAAACCTTTACTCCTAAACGTTGCATTGCACCTGTTTTGCTCAATTAATAAGACGGCTGTCCAACTCTTCAATGTGCTGTAAACTTATTCACATTCACCACGGAAGCACCAAACCACCGGAATTATATGCCATATCTACCCGAGTATTTGTCAAAGCATAAGACATTTTACCATATATAAATATATATATATATAAAGAGTAATAATCATTGGCATCACTTGTACTATGGGACTGTACTACTTTTTAGAAAAGGAACTATTTTTGAATGAAACCCACTGTTATATGTTATTTAGTAGAAACCTTATAGTATATTTGCCTAAATGCTTACATGTGATATTTACATGAGAAAATCTGAATAATTTAACCAAGTATCAGTATGATATTTTCTTTGAATAATTTTATTATATAATATGATATAGTCATAATTATAATCATAAAAAGTCTGGCTCTCAGAACCAGTCGAGTTGTGATTTCCGTATCATTTTAGTAACGCACGGACTTCGATGTGACATATATCGATCGTTTTAGATAACAATGTTAAATCAATGTTCCTATCGAATTTTTATTCAAGCATATACATATTATACTCTGTTGAATCTTGAAAATTTTTATGTAATAATTCTGATCATGTCGTTTCACACTTGTGGTATTTTATGATTTATCATTAGATAAAATGTATATTATAATATAGATACCCTATTCAAAATTATGAAACTCGGGTTCCGATTTCTTATGGCTGACTGTATTTATTGTTGCAATACTGGGTTTGGTTAGAATGCAAAATCTATTTCTCAGTATGTTGGAACCGTGTTAATTTTTCAAACACTCCAAAACCGTTTAAATAATCTGTTTCTTTAGAATGCGAAGACTATCTCTATGGAATTAACTGTCAACATAGCTGCCAGGGCTGTCAGGAAGGAAAGTGTCAAAAGGTCCATGGGGACTGCTTGAGTGGTTGCATTTCCGGGATGACTGGCGACCTCTGCAACCTCAAACCTGGTAAGTGTAATGTTTATCGTAGAATAATAAAACAATGGGCCTAGGAAGACAGCGCTCTAAACAATATAAATGTACTTAGTAGAAACTCTAAACACAAAACTGTTTACATTGTCCAAGTTAATGATAAAAGTATATATATTTATCATCTTTAATTTAAATATAAACAAAATAATTGCAGGGTCTCTGTGATCACGCCTCTTACTGATCAAACGATAAAGGCAGGGCATTTTCGACCACGCCCCTATTTGATAAAACAATAAAGGCAGGATCTCTGTGACAATACCCATATTTGATAAAACGACAAAGGCAGGTTATCTGTAACCACGCCCCTATCTGATAATACGATAAAGGCAGGGTATCTGTGACCATGCCCCTATCTAATATAACGATTAAGGTAGGGTATGTGTGACCACACCCATATCAAGGTTTGACATGGCTCAGCGATAACAATACAGTCTTTGTGACAAAGAACCTTTGACGTTTTGCTAGAAAGAGAGTTTCTTTATGATCAAACTCCCTAATCAGATAGGTGCCGTTGATAAATATGTCCATTTCGACCAATTACATTCTCATAACAATTTACATCTACAGTTTTTGAAAGCACATTGATGACAATACATGTTGAACTTAAGAACAATATTTTTTTTAAATTATTTTTAATATAAATATTTTGGCCCATAGCACCAACATAATACTAAGTATGCTTACGGATTCTTTCTGAAAGTTGGAGTTACTACAATAAAGGTATATATACTATACCTTCCACAATGTGTATGCTTCATGTTATTTTAATGCATTGATATAAGTTGATCCTTTAGGTTTAGCAAGGCTTAATCCTGCGTAAAAACACACGTTTTTCTTGTCGTATTTCCGTGTCGTCATTTCCGTATTGTGTATTGGGGAGTTACCGCCAGGTTATCGTAAATACAAGTGTTTGGTATGTCAATGTGAGTGCAATGTGCGTAATGTACTTAAGGGAGGTGTTTCACGCAGTGAACACACTTACCGCCATACAAATACAGAAATTGACTCGTGTATTAACGTTCTTACAACGGCTAAGGTCATATGAAGGTGCATAGGGAGACACCTAAAATAACTGAAAGGTGAGACCAAAATAATAGATAAAAAAGTGTTGGGGCAGCAGATCAGTTTAGTCTTTATAATGCCCCCTATAGCAGAAAACACGAAACAAAAAGGGACATCGGTTTGGGTACTGCCCGACTCTGTAGGGGCACTGGTTTGGGTACTGGCCTCATATGTACAGTATATCATGTGTTTTTACGAGGCAGTTATATTTTCTGCTGTCGATCACGTTGCTTTGTTTTGGACGATCATTAATACTTTTGGTTTCCTCCTTTTTACTAGCTCTGTAAAACTACTGTGTTTTGTGAGTTTTGTAAGATATTAAAAGTCCTACGAAAATGCGTGAACATTGGCGAGCGGTAGAACGGCATTCCATTCGATAGACCTTCGTTACATGTATATGACAGGTATACAATAAAAATGTACAATAAAACCTGAGCAGGCTTCGGAAAAGTATCTCCCCTTATGTACATAAATGAGATTAACAAAATTTTATATTAGAACAAAACATTGTTTATCACGTTCATATCTTATATTGATGTTATGTAATAGAATATTATTTATTTGAGTTTATCACTATATGTCACTATTAACAAATTCACTTTAATTAATTTTGAATCACCAGGAGGTTTTAGCGCAAAGTGCTGATATTTTGTTGAATTATGTTTGTTTCACCCTAGATGGGTTACTAAGTTGAATGGACAGTTTTAATATCATAACTTCTATTTGAATTAACACTTGTAAATGTTGAATGCCTTTGCAAAAGAAAACCGTACCCTTTAAAGGGAGACAACCGGAATGTTCAAATTTTCATAAAACAATCTCTCAATATTGTTGCACGATAGTTACGCGAGTGTTTCAATACATATATAGGCAGCACTAGCTTTCCTTTTAGACGATAAGCAGCAAAGCGAAACTGGTAAACGTTTTTATACTAAATGCTAGCTTTATGACAGATACCTAGGATGGTTCAAAACTGTTCAATTTATTATCCGGGCCCTACTATTTTCATTGGATTTCATTAGTGGTATTTATTTTTTGTTTTAGAAATTTCAGAACGCATTAATCCTGAAAAATTACCAAAACACTTAATATTTTGTAAGTTGCAAAATATTGGCAGACATTTTATTACTGTGTTCGTTCTTGAAATGACGCCACAAAGATAGTTGTCTAAAATCGTGAATATATTTGCTGTATCTTAACAGTTCCAGTCGCCCAAAATATGTCGACAACTATCGGAGCTGCAGCGGGCGGTGTGCTCGTTATTGCGGCAATTGTTCTGATTGCAGTATTCATAATACACCACAGGTAAGACCTTTAAATCAGGTTTGTAGGCCTTTCAGGAAGACAGATAATCAAATTAAGACAATACCATTTCTAACCCACTATTAAACCCGTAAGACGTTAACGTAATTAATAGGCTATGTTTATAGACAACCATATAATGTACGGTTGTTTTATGTGAGGGGTATAAGCTGTGTTTCATAGACATTTATATAATGTACGGTTGTGATATTTGAGGGGTATAAGCTATGTTTCAGAGACGTTTATATAATGTACGGTTGTGATATTTGAGGGGTATGAGCTGTGTTTCAGAGACATTTATATAATGTACCGTGTTGATATTTGAGGGGTATAAACTGTCTTTCAGAGACATTAAATAATGTACGGTTGTGTTTTATTTGAGGGGTATAAGCTGTGTGTCAGAGACATTTATATAATGTACGATAGTGATATGTGAGGGTTATAGGCTATGGTTTATAGACAACCATATAGTGTACGGTTGTTATATTTTAGGGGTATAAAATTCGTTTCAGAGACATTCATATAATGTAATTTTGAGGTATATAAACGTTTTATAGTGACAGTAATACACTGTTCCGTTGTTATATATGAGGATTTTAAGCTGTGTTTTATAGATCATTATATACTGTATGTTTTTGATATTAGAATAGTATTAGTGACAACATCAAAGCCGCAGGTATATAAGATGGAACGAAGAACATGTACCAGACTTCATTAGTTATCACTTGATATTTGACTTATATTTTGACAGCATTAATATTCGTTAAATGATTTAATTACAGTAAATTGTTTCGCCATAATGATATTAACACCATACTATATTTGCATTTCCTTTCTTAAGAAGAAGGACGTCTTCAGTTGAAAGATCGGTAGAGTTTCATAAAACTGGTAAGTTTATATTTTTTCATAAATGAAAAGTAAAAATCAAAATGAAATTGCTGAAATGCCGATATTATTGAACATATTTGATAGCAAACTCAACGTATATGTACCATTGCGTACCCATCCTAAATTTAGTTGGTATTTATATTTGCTTCGCCCTTTTGGCTTCGTCATGGTTAAGATGACATATTTGTAAGGTTTGGTTTCACTAGCTCATACCAACAGATAAATGATATATTTAATGTGAACACAAATTACGATAACATCTTCAAATTCTGAAAATGAAGAATGTTTAATAAATATTTGTTAATAATACTGATTATTCAAAATTGGTTAATATGAACATAAACCTGCTTTCTGTTTCCGTTCATTCAGAAATGAGTGTTCATCTGGGTGTGTCATGGTCTGGTGAAGTAAAGTAAACTACATGCGATTCTTGTCTCACTTGACTTACTAGGTCAAGCAAGAAAGAAAATAAATCCATGGATTGAAAGCATTATTCCTTTATTCCTAAATGTGATTTCTGATATTTAATGCATGGTGGAAGTGAAAAAAATATCTACATGGTATCATTTATGATCAACATATAGTTCTGAATAGAGGCGTATTACTGTCACATATTTGATATGGATCATTAGGTTGCCAAAACATATTTTGAGAATTATTCCGATAATGATAATTAAAATTGACCTATCGTGATAATTAACATTTAACCATTACGTTAAGCCTACAGAAAAAACTGAATATGTTCCCTTTTTTACAAGTGCATCTTCTTCTTAAATGTTGATTATTTTGTAGCCTGGCACAGTAAAAGTATATCATATGTAATTGTGCTTGAATAACGGAATTTGTGATTCGAATATTATGTTATGGCCCTTAAAACTTGCCACAGAAACCTTGTAAGCGCAACTCTTCCTTACCTGTCTGTTGGATTAATTGTTACCTGACACAGTGAAACTACATCCTACTTAGATGAATCAGTATACTCCCTAGAAATGAAATAAAACAAAATTACCATATCTGTTACACTTACGTTTCTATCATTTATTTGTAGATACCAGTGAAGTCTGTGACATCGTTTCTCCGAACGTGCAAGATTTAAAAGAAGATAAGAACACGACAAAAATGAGCGGTGATTTAATAACAACAAATGACAAATCAATATATTCATTTATAAATGAAGAGGAAGGGCCGAAGGGAGAAAATATCTATAAAAACGTCGATGACGGGATTTCAGTAGGAAGTATAGCTTCACATCTGAGCACATACCTTGAAGAAACCGATGACAATATGTCTGAGGATATGGACCATTCAGAAAATGTTTACTCTAACTATGTAGCAACTGTTGATACTAAAATCAATGTTTCTGAATTAACAGAGGTTATAGCGTTCAAGAAGGAGTCCGGTGCTTTCAAGGAAGAATACGCGGTAAGTACAAACGAATCAAGTACAATGAACTTAAAATGCTAATTACTTAAGAAAATATCCAGGCAACAAACGTAAATGAAGCTGTAAAAAAAAGTGACAGGCACATGCATTCTAAGAGAGCTTTAATTACTTTCTTTTTATGGTTTCAAATCCTGATTACCAATTGATATATAATTAAATGTATTCCACTTTTTTCGTGGAGGGTCTGTTGCGAATTCCAATGATTTAAAGATATCAATTCGTTGTAAAAAAATGAAAATAAAAATAAATCTAGTTTGTCTTACAATTTGTATATCAATTGCAACCATGTTACGTAAATAATTGACTTAACTTGAAAACAGTTTTT
Organism: Mizuhopecten yessoensis; assembly: GCF_002113885.1. NCBI lineage: Eukaryota > Metazoa > Mollusca > Bivalvia > Pectinida > Pectinidae > Mizuhopecten > Mizuhopecten yessoensis. The sequence continues at coordinate 827,460 of NW_018407282.1, read as the reverse complement.
GCTGGCATGTTTTGTTTAAGCCCTGCTTAGCGTTATTAACTGTTTGATAGACAAATTAAGCAAACGCACTATTCAGTAAGATATAAAGGTTGAGAGAAAATTCCGAGGGGTAGGGTTGGGCGAAACTTACGTCGTTTCGGCTAAGGCGTTAATCATTTTCCCAAGAATTCAAATCCGTACTCATATTTTCAACACTAATGAACTAACTATTAAATAGATTATGGATTATTTTAATAGAAATTTCCTAGAGGACTAAAACACTCACATGAATGCGGAAAGGGAGCCGTAAAGAAAGACAAAAATCGGTTTAAAGATATGTTTCCTTGTGAGTATGAATTTTGACAAATTGTTTTGCTAGTTCTTTTTTTCTATTGCTTTGCTGATTACAAAGAAAACTATAAAGCTTGGCATTAAACTTGGGTACATATATGAATACAATTCGCCAGAGAAATATATAACACCATGCCATATTATTGACAAGATTATATTCGTATTTCTGATATACATGGATTTATATATTATGTTTATTGCTCTGATATACATGGATTTATATATTATGTTTATAG
>NW_018407282.1:802632-825848 GCF_002113885.1 Mizuhopecten yessoensis | reverse complement strand
CATTTATAAAACTGACACTATACGGGTATGGACGTGTGTACATTGACATTAATCATTTATAAAACTGACACTATACGGGTAGGGACGTACGTACATTGACATTAATCATTTATAAAACTGACACTATTCGGGTATGGACGTGTGTTCATTGACATTAATCATTTATAAAACTGACACTATACGGGTATGGACGTGTGAACACTGACATTAATCATTTATAAAACTGACACTATTCGGGTATGGACGTATGTACATTGACATTAATCATTTATAAAACTGACACTATTAGGGTATGGACGTGTGTACATTGACATTATATACAACTAATATCAACTATACACTGTAACATTACAAAGAAAATAATGCATTGTATCACATTAATATAGATACGCTCAAATAGTGTTCAATGTATACTGTTAGCAGATGTATGTGTTTAGTATTACATGGAGGTTAGTTTCTTGAAGGTTTTTTTTTTTTTTTAAATTGTCTTCAAATTTGAAAGTATAACCTAGCCTACCACATATGAATTTGCGTACATTAAAACAACATGTTTATAACTAGTTAATGTACTTAGACATTAGTTCCTTTGACTTATATGGAGAATATTTAAACTAACAGTTTATAGCAATAAGTTAAAGTAAAATCATGTAGATATCACTTTATTAAGCGTTTATAGATGTACGTGCATTGATATTATGTAAATATACATCATAAAAACATGACAAGGATATGTAGATGTGAGTGTTAGTTATATTAAAACTGATTATAACTGATTATGATTTGTATCAGATACATTACAATCTTATCCGTCATGCGTTTTCTTTTTTCCAGTCCGTTACCGAGGAGCAGCAATACATTGCAACACAAGGTCAGTTATCATGTCTCTCCATTGTCGCAATAGTATTAAAACAATATAAATTTTCTAATCATGATGTTTGATAATCTGCAAACCTAGTTGAGGAGATTGCTACATCAACCTGCGTTTCAGTAATTGTTTTGGATAGATTTTATTCATATAGATTTTTTTATTACATTTTATGTGCAATAAATAAATATCAATATTAACCTGCGCTTTCCAGCGCATCAGGGCTCAAACGCTTCCAAAACGGCCTCACGGTCAAGTCTTGATGATCTATATAAAACCGTCGGAATAAACATGTTTTTGTAATAAAAGATGCGGACTAACAAGTAATTTGCATTTACAGGTCCGAAGGAAGGAACTGTATGGGATTTTTGGAGAATGATTTGGGAGCAGAATTCGGGGAAAATAGTAATGGTTACAAACCTAAAGGAAGGAACCAAGGTAGTATCGTTGTAAAATGTCTATGAGTTTAATTCAAATAAACATGGAGGAAAATAAAATGATATCGAAAAACCCTGAGGTTATCAACCAGATCAGGTATATTAGATATTGGGTGTTCACCACTACAGAAACATGAACGAATTTAGTGCATTCACGTTTAACATCTCGTTAAGACTACGGTTATGCCATGCACTGTGGTCATCCGCTTCAATAACTGGTCGTTTGCAGAAGGTCCAGGTCATTACATTATGTCTGGTTACTCGTACTAGCAAACAGCTCACATCAGCGTTATAAACATTAGGCAAAAGTTCATCATATTTCAGCTCGCCTAATCACAGACGTTCGGTTTGGGTTCTTTCCATTTGTATCAATGATGCTAGGAAAACAGAAACTTCACTTTGTTTAGTTTTTGTAAAAACTATGTCTGATTTTGTTACCAGGGGGGAACAATAATGTAAATTCTAAAGTGTTTATTTATGTACTTTATACTTTGTGATTTCATATGCTTCAATATCTCTAGAACGAGTATTGTACATGTACGGTCAAGCGTTTTAGAATAATTTTGAAATTATATTGGACGATATATAGATATGATTTTTACTACAATAAATCACTCCTGATACAATTTATCAGGCTGTTTATCAATGGTATAAAACTATCAGATAATATTTCCGTGTGACATGTTTAATATTACCCACTGTTACGTAAGAGTGAACAGTAAGATGACGTCACATATTTCTAGTTAGAGCTGAAAAGAAAAAAGGATCGAAAATTGTGTAAATAAACAGGTTTTAATGAAACAATGATACAAAATCTCAAACTCGTTCTTATCTGTGGACACACAGCAACTGTAATGTAGACCGATGTGCAGCTCTGATAAAATAATGATTGTAAATTATACATGCAAATATTAACTGGTTATTCAATTTTCAATTTTTAGTCGAAATGTCATCCTTACTGGCCGCCTGTCGGTAAAACGATGACTAATGGACATCTATCGGTAACCGTCATGGAGGAAAAGCGTCTCCTAGCTTTTATATCCCGGACTTTGAGTATAATGAATCAAGAGGTATGTCACGACCTTTTTGGGCATGTAATTCAACATTCAACAAATAGGTTGTAGATAAATCCCTTTCTGTCTATTGCAGATCACAATTATTTCGCGAACAATTGCATACATATAACTGTCGTTCTTTACAAAACGTTATTCGTAGCATATTTTAAACTTGAAAATGTTAAGCGTCAAACTTTTTCTCAAAAATTATTAAGATAAACATGTTTTTCAAAGACTGAAGAAAAGCGCACAATGTTCCAATTCCACTTCATCACCTGGCCGGATCACGGCGTTCCTAACCCGTTCCAGTTGGTCCAGTTCCAACGGTCAGTAGATCAACAACAGACTAGCCTACCGGGACCGTTGGTTGTACATTGCAGGTAAGTGACATTCCTTAATTTCAGTGATCAAGTCAGAAATAAAACAATTATCAAGGGTCCTTAACATCATGTCAGATACTACAAACTGTCTCATAGTCAAATGTCAATAATATCAGAGATCGATTAAGTCAAATTTCACGGTAATCGTTACAGTATATTCAAGGTCATCTGTGCCTGAAGCTGGTATAAATTGGTTTCACTGCACTTCGAACAGCTAAAATATAAATCATTAACTCCAACGTAGGAGGTATGTATATTCAAACTCTGACAATTAAAAAATATCATGGAGCAATATTACTTACTGTCTATTAAAGTTGAAATTTAAATGATGCATTAAGGCTTGTAAGCAAAATTGTCTTGTTGGTTAACTTCCAAGGAAGTTTATAGTCATGATATTAAGTTTTGGTTAAAACTCTCCCAAGTTACATGTACGTTATTTTTTTTTATTTTTTTTTAAACAATGCAAAAACAATCAGGAATATTTTGTAATTGAAAGTTAATGTAAGTTCATTTTATCTTTCTTACTTGGTGTTGAAAGAATTTTTTCTTCAAAATAACTCATTAAGGTTTTCTGCCATTTGTAGTGTTGATTTTTTGTTCAGAATTATATTTGTTTAATCTATCAATAATTAAATTAGAGTTACTACTAATCAGAAAAGGTGACTTATGATAATAATGATTCGAGGTTCTGATATACCACTTTATCACAACCTAGCTAGCTCGCAGGTCGTCTCAAAGCGGTTCACAAATTAGGGCATCAATATGAAGGAAAGACTAAGGTATGATATCATGGTATATGTTCTGATTTGTAACTTTAGAATAAGACTACGGTATGGTATATCTCCCGATCAGTAACGTTAGAACAATACTAAGTGGTATGTCTCCCGATCAGTAAGTTTAGAACAATACTAAGTGGTATATCTCCCGATTAGTCACTTTAGAACAAGACTACGGTATGGTATATCTCCCGATCAGTAACTTTAGAACAATTCTAAGTGGTATATCTCCCGATCAGTAACTTTAGAACAATACTAAGTGGTATATCTCCCGATAAGTCACTTTAGAACAAGACTAAGTGGTATATCTCCCGATTAGTCACTTTAGAACAAGACTACGGTATGGTATATCTCCCGATCAATAACTTTAGAACAATACTACGGTATGGTATATGTTCTGATTTGTAACTTTAGAACAACACTACGGGATGGTATATTTTCTAATATGTATCTTTAGAACAAGACTAAGGTATGGTATCATGGTATATGGTCCGATTTGTAACTTTAGAATAAAACCACTTTAAAGTGTATGTTATATGATGAATACATATTAATATATTCATGATAAATGTCACACAAAGGAATTATTTTTTGCATACACATTATATGTATTTACTGAAAAAGATGACCTGAATTTCTAGCTTATACTGAAAATTCAATGAATCAAGTATATACTTTTATAGCATCTTTTTACACACGATAAGCTATGTTGCCCATAATTCATGACATTTAAAATAAATTCGTAATAGAATACTCGGGTATCACACACTTTATGATAAACTCTGGCTAATGTTGTGATATATTTTGTTTGAAGCGCTGGAATAGGTAGGACTGGTACCTATATCGCTCTCGATGCTCTCTTGAAACATTCTCAATCGTCCCAGACAATAGACGTCTACCAGTACACCCTGACGATGCGCAAAGACAGGCTGAATATGATCCAGACAGTGGTGAGCTATTTTTGTGTACTATAAATTAATTTTTGATAATCTAGTTATGAAATTTACTTTGCACGTTCGATGTGCTATATTTTGCACATACTTATCACTATTCAATCAGTCTTTGACAAGCATACCCTTTTTCTTCACTCAGATGAAATATACATATTCCATTTGCATGCACATTGGGATAATATGGAAATATTTAAAATAGTGTTTGATGGCAATATAAAACCATGATAAGAAATCGTAAATAATGTATATTTTTTCGGTATTAAAAATCTTTTAATAGAAATGCGATTCATGTGATGTCACTTAGAACACTGATAAAACACATTAAGGTGAATTTATAATCGAAATTAAAAATACACTTATCACCAATCAATAATATTCCATGTTCAGAAATGACATTTTGTTTAAATTTAACTATCTGTTGAAACTCATATTGTATCTCACTAGAAAAAGAAATAAATAGGATTACTTTTAAAATACACACAAATAAAGCGAAAAAACAAGACCAAGGGAGATAATAGCATGCACCGTGTATATCTTTAGCATCCCTCCGTATTTTTTACAATTTAATTTGCTTCTATAAATACTCTTCTGATGCACTGACATTTCTTTTCAGGAGCAATACATAGCTCTACACGACGCCTTAGATGTCAGTTTGTCATTTCCAGATACGTCAATCCCTAAAGGTCGATTCGGAGTAGATCAAGACAATCGACACCATCGGATACAAGACGAATTTGAAGTAAAATATATTAATACACTAACTCAATATTATTAAATGTAAGTTAACGATTAGTTACGAACTTATCAATATACAAAAATATGTCATTTATAAAAAAAACATTCATTGATAAAACTGTATTTTCCAATTGTATATAAAATCATGTTAATACTTTACTTTAGATATGTATACTATGATAAGGTAACTTTGTGATTGTATGTTATATAACAGCATACACGTTATTTTAAGGAATAACTTTGCATTTAATACACATTCAAGACGTTTCCTCTTTGACGCTTTATAACAGGCCCTGAACAAAACAAAACAAGCATTTGTTGAAAAAGACTATTCGATTGCACTTTCGAATGCAAACATACCGAAGAACAGGTCAAGAGATTGCATACCAGGTATTGTTTTTTATAAGCAAATATCAAATATAGTTAAATATGCTATTTTTGTTATATTTTCATTATTTCTCATTATGTATATGTTTTCTATGTGTTTTTAAAATAATTTTTGATAACATGTATTTATTTCCGCTTCTTTCGTTTCTATTTTGGAACTATTTTGATACACATAACATCCAAACATACCAGAAATACATCCGTTAGAAGGAATGTTAAAAAATATTTTTGGCACATTGTTCGTCCTTCATTGTTGGTTTTGTCGAGGTTTCGATTCTTTTTATTTTAGTCAATCGATTTCGGGTACGATTAAAATCGCCCATGGAGGGAAGAGACGATTACATCAACGCGGTAGTCCTACCAGTAAGTAGTTTGTCGTGGTTTCTTGACATTGATAACTTTGTATAACACTTTTAGTGTAACTTTAATAATTAAGTCCCCAAAACGAAGTGGGGGGACTTATTGTTTTTGCGCTTTCTACCGCGAGGGAGGTTTCCGCCATTTTTCTCGAAAACTACCGAAAGGAATTAAACGAAACGTTACATGTGTAAATTTTGTATTGGTGATGAAATTAAAAAAAAAAAAAGTATTTCATTGTAAATCAAATGTATTTCACGAGTACGTATTTATTTACCTATATTTTTACTTCTACTTCGCACGAGTGCAAATGTATCGTTAATCACCCCAATATTCATTATTACCCCAATATTCATGAAACATAATGAATGTAAAGATATTTAATACCCACTAAACCGGTATATACGTTCTTTTTCTATTTTCACATCGAGCAATATGAATATCCAGGAAGCACAACCAATAAGTTTTTATTTGTGACGTTTCGATGTCTAGTACGGTATGTACTCTGTCGCCTTCATCAGACAAATGACCAGTGAAGCGTATTACACAAATGTGTAAATTATGTACAAGTTGCTTTTTTTTTTTTTTTTGCTTTTTATCATTAATGTTAATTTTCTAATACCTTTGATATTTCAGTCCTGTTCCAGGTCCTATGGTTTTTTGGCTACACAGTTACCGTTGGAAGATACATGTGTGGATTTCTGGCGTATGGTCTATGACTATAACTCTCAAATTGTTGTTCTGCTCGACAGACCAGAAAGTGTGAGTAATCAGACTTCTAAATTGAATCGTCTCCCATTAAAAAAATCAATTAAGAAAGTTCGGATTATTGAGATACTGCTTTTGTGTTAACATTCAAATGGAATTTTGTGAATTATGTTTTTGTATGCATCAACGTTTGATTTCTAACGAAGAACAGGTCTAGGGTTATCATTAAAATGTGATTTTATAATATGTCTCTTTCTGTATATCAACATCCTGTCTTAAAAGTACATTTGCCTTTCCAAACCAATTATTGTGTTTTTTCTCTATCGACAGGTTAATTTTTCTCCGGTTTAAGAGTCTGGGAAATGTTAAAAGCTCCTACTATTAAGAACTAATATCGGACCAATTTGTCATAAGTAACTTATCTATTTATACATATAGTTGTTATATTGAGTAAATGTAAATATTGATTATCCTCACACTAACAGCTCAAAGAGAAATCAAATTTAAAATACAAATTTTAAACAATCCTACCTTTCCTTTCTGATAATTGAAATGGTATTTGTATGATAATGAATGAATATGTGTGTCCAAATATATGTTTGTTTTATGTTATGTTATGTCACGTTAATATACTGTATTGTATTGTATATACATGTAAAAATATTAAGAAAATAAAAATGAAGAAAAACAACAATATAATAATAATGTATGAATACACAGAAATTAACTTTATCGAGAAGGTCACAGTAGCATGATTTGTAACCATATACAAAAAAAAAAAACGTTCAGAATAGTAGTTCATGTTTGTCTCATAGGATGTGCAGTTGCTTCCTGAGGACGATCAGTCAGATCTTGAAATAGAGGTATTCAAAATCAGCATGTCGGGCACAATTAAGGATCTTGGTGATACTCAAGAAGTGGACATCTGCCTACACAAACAACAGGTAAATTATTAAATATTTCTATGAATGCTGAAATAGTCTTAACTGTTATCGTAGCAGATACGTTGATTTCAAAAGCGTGTTTTCAAATAAGTATCAATCGCTTATTTCAAAAATGAGTGTTTAGAAAAATTTCATTTATTTTGACTCTTTGTCATACCACTTTCATGATGAGTTCTTAATGATTTACGATATTCTACATCAAAGTCTGTGAACTGATAATTAAACTAACAGGGTCTAAATAACGTGATTAGTGTATTAACATTTTGATTTGTTTATGAAATAATCAACCGATGTTAATCATCAAATGTTTGTATCTAAAGTCAAAGAAATAAAAGAGAATATTTAAGTGTCAATAAAACCGTTATCAAATCTCAAAATCGATAAAACTTGGTCAAACATGAACAAGGAAAGAATGTAAATGGATCTCATGCAAACGTTTAAGGAGAATAAGACCATGTGTTCGTGAAGGGTAAGCGTCTTCTGCTTCGACGACATCAGCCGTATAAATCTGGTAAAATCTAGGTGATGTTACATCCTCAAACTGAGAGCAAGGGTAATGGTAATTTATATCTATATATATATAGAAATGTGAGCGTTGAGTCATATAGTGTGTAGTTCATATTGTATAGTTATAACTACTGACAGCATTGTGAATACTTGTACACACGCATTTATTTACAGAATGATCTAACGGAAACATGAATATTAAATTTTCTTCTTTTCTTAGGATAAAGAGAAAAGACAACTGAAAGTTTTGCTGACTTCAGTAAGAGATCGGGACACCAATAAGATAGCCACACGTAGATTGGCTAATGCTGTTTCGTCAACGATTCGTCTAGAGGCGGCACGAAAAACTACTGCCATAACAGTTGTTTGCAGGTAATACACAATTTCAAGGAGATACTGAGTAGAAGAAAACAGAATAGCATACAGCACATCGTATTTGTGTGGGGAAATCCCATTTTCGATTGTTTTATCAACTAGAAACGAATATGTGAATAGTAATATCATATGATATTGAACCTACACATAATTATAGAAAGGAAACAATATTGTCTTACAATCCAAAAATTACGTTTTGCTTAATATCGTGATACACTAAATATTAATCGATTGTTGTCACTGTGAGGTCATAACCAAAAATGATTAAAATCACTAAATATCAATTGAGGATGTGACGAAAGAGGAATTAAGACAGTTTTTCCTTATAACATTTCCGTAATAGTTCTTTAAAGTAAATAATCTTAATAGATGTCAATACTTACTATATCTTGAAAATCAAAAAAACAATCTACGAACAATGATACAGATATTCAGCACTGAAAGCTTATTCATATGAAAGCAAATATTTGCATAAGAAATCTGAATATAGACACAGTCAAACCTGTTTTTGTGACAAGCTCCTTTAAGAGACACTTACATTAAGAGACCATTCTTTGGAGTTTCTGAGGGTGGTCATTTAATGCATGTTTGGCTGTATACGAAGTTAAATGAATCTTCAAAGAATACTCTATTTTGTTTTGCAGAGATGGAAAAACCAATTGTGTTCCATTCTGCTTGCTCAAAACTGTTATTGAAAGGATGGACCTAGATAACACTGTTGATGTTTTCGATGCCGCAAGAGAAATCCAGACCAGACGACCTGACACCTTCAACACAATGGTTTGTTATTAATTTATTAAACATCCGGGCTATCTATGATTGTGGTTTCTTCATTGTGTTGCAATACAAATGCAACTTGCGAGTTGGTATTCTATAAGATTAACATATATTCAGTTGCAGTGAACTTTTAATGTATTGAAATATTCTTATTTGCAAGGTAAATGGTCAGTATTCAAATACGTTCTATTTCAAATAGTAATAACTATTCAGCTGTTAATAGGACGTTAAATAAAATAAAACCAAGCCAAACTTCTCATGAAGATTGTTAAATACAGCCAGATATCCGATAAACACATTTATATAAGTGATGGACAACCATACGGTGGGCTAACATCGCTGGTGTGCAGGTAATGAAATAGTGAATTTTGAAGTACATTTAGTCTTTCATCATTGGATATAAAAATGAAGCTTTTTCTGACTAAAACATAATGTAGGAAATTGTACTGAGAATATTGGTTGTTTTAAGTGGTCTTGGTTGGGGTTACTAATTAGGGCCCCGTATCGGAGATACGGGTGCCCTATAGTAATCACTCTGTCTGTCTGTCTGTCCGTCAACAAAATTTGTTCCTGACTGATAACTTTGGTATTTATTGACCGATGTACATGAAACTTGGGCAAGATGTTCAGTTCACAAAAATACACATTGAGGTCAAAATTCAAGGTCAAAGGTCAAGATCATCGGATCAGGGGTCAAGGTCAAATTTTGTAGCTTTTCACAAATGAGGATTTTACGACATTATGAAGCAAAGTTGTTCGGAATTAAAAAAGAGACACACTGAGGTAAACAGTTGAAGTCAAAGGTTAAGGTCATTAGATCCAAAGGTCAAGGTCAAATTTCGCATCTTTTTACTGATGAACATTTTGTTATGACATGATGAAGCAAAGTTGATCAGAATTAAACAAGGAGTCAACCTGACCAAATGTCAAGGTCATTGGGTCAAAGGTCAAGGTTAAATTTTGTATCTTTTCACTGATGAACATTTTGGTATGACACTTTGAAGCAATGTTGCTCAGAATTAAACAAGGAGTCAATTGACCAAAGGTCAAGGTCACTGGGTCAAAGGTGAAGGTTACATTTTGTATCTTTTCACTGATGAACATTTTGTAATGACATAATGAAGCAAAGTTGGTCCGAATTTAAAAAGGAGTCATCAACTGACTTAAGGTCAAGGTCACGTAGTCAATGTCAAGGTCAATTATTGTAACTTTTTACTGATGAACTTTTTTTATGTTATTATGTATCAAACTTGTTTAGAACTTAACACAGAGTCAACTGACCTTAGGTCCAGGTTACGGGGTCCAAAGGGTCAAGGTCAAGTTTAAAAAGTTTAAAAGTTTAAAAATTAAGTCAACTAACCAAAGATCAGGTTCACTGGGTTAATGGTCAAGGTCATTTGGGTCCAAAGGTTTAAGACAAAGTGGATCCCTGACTTTGACCCTGGCTCTTGATGGAGGAGGTATATAAGTTGAAATAGAACAAATCAAAGCTAACAAATGAACATTGCACCGGTATTTACATTTCTGTTAGCCCAGCAAATACGGAGGTGGAAGGAAACAAAACTCACATCATAGTACATGTAAAATGTATATTTTGCTTCCTTGCGATTCTTTTTGAAGTCCAAATGTCAAACGCCAAGCTCAGCTATATGGCCAGATTGCTTCTTGATGATTATGGGGGATATATTGCCACAAGACGGGGCCCTTACTGACCTGTCAGTGTTCTAGTCTAAAAAAAATCAAATTTATTTACGAATTATAAAATTTAGAAATCAAGACGAGGTATTCGTATAAATTCACTGTGAAATACAGAATATGTCTATGTTAACACTCATAGGGCAATACTTCTCATATAAATGATTATTTTTCTTGATGTTTATTCAAACCTAGATTTGGCATAAATACTTTCCTTTAAATACATATTACATGTTTTATACACATTTGATTCACTCTTTCAAGAAAAGAATGCCTTCCTTTTATATGACTATTGAATTATCTTTTAGGAAAATACACATGTTTTAATAATTTCAGGAGGACATCCGTGTAATATACCAATCACTGGAGGAATACATTGACTCAACATCGATCTATTTGAATGAATAAGCGAGGTATGGATGAGGTGAAGTTAATTTTTTAAAAGCGCATTAAATTACGGAAAAATCACGAATGCCGATCGAAGTGTTATTCTACGGTTGGACATAGGATCAATCATAGTCACTACGGTGGTCTGCGTTCCATACTACAAAATGATGTCAATATGACAAAAACAGTCCCAATGACGGCCACAGTGTGACACTCCAGGCAGTAGTTTGTCGGTACCAGGTTCTAGTGTGGCCACAATTCAGTCGACAATTCAATACCGGTATTCATGGCGGCCACAGTCATTCAACAGTTCGATACTTGTCTCCATAGTGGCCACAGCTGAGTCAACAGTTCAATTTTAGTCTCAATAGTGGCCATGTTCAGTCAACAGTTCAATACTGGTCTACAAGGTGGCCCCAGTCCAACGCTACAGACAGTATAAGGTTACCTGCTGTCTCCTAGGCGACAGCAGTTTGCCACTTGTCCTTTTATGTGGCAACAATGCCATTACATTTCTAGTCTGTAGGCCAATACCAGTCGCCACAGACGGCCACAGTTAAAACAAACTAGTCCCATAAGTTGCCACAGTTCGGCATTAGGATGTAAATAGCAGTCCTCGTGACGGTTCAGTACGATACTAGTTCCGGAACTAAATAGAGTCCGAGACTTCTACGATATAATGTCCATTTATTTGCAATTCCACAGTCTTGCACAAAACTATGAGTTATGTAAATGGACAAAAACTGTTTGATATAGAATTTACATTACTGTATGTATATCTTTATATTGTTGCTTGAATCAAAAGCAATGTTGCAGTCATGTATTAACTATGACTGAAACGAGAAAGGATGGAAATGAAGCAGAAGAGAAACTACCAGCGGAGGTCGGGGCGCAGTTGATAGCGCACTTGCCTTTCACCAAGGTGGCAGGGGTTCGATTCCCTGATCGGACGCGAAAAGGTATGGGGTTACCTGCCCGGCCACGTGGGCTTTTCTGGGTACTCAAGTTTCTTCCCAAATTAAGACCCCCGCGCCAATAATTGTCTTTGTTAACTGTTGTAAATTGAGTTAATTTAAAAATAAGAGATAAAACGATGCTGAACATTTGTTCGGATACATTATATTTAGTGTGATTGCCATTCATGATTGAAATACACATTAGTTTTTACTGTATATTATTTAAACATCAAAGTCATTTGGTTTAATTTTCTTGATTTGTTTATTATTGTTTTATTTGTATAATGGGAGAAACTGATTTTGTTACTTTTTGTTGTTATGTTTATTTAATTTTTATATTTTAATTGCCTTCTTCATTTTATTAATATTTATACTCACACTATTTTAATTCATTGAATATTTCTGGTACTTTTTATAAAACGAGTCTAAAGGTATTCAAGTGATGCTCTTCAGAGATTTGTAAAGATTCGGAAGTTTTTAGATCTAAATTCGTTTTATAAGGCTTATATAAAATGAAAACTAATGTAATGTAAGTGTTCTGTGTTTTGTTCTGTGTCTCAATAAAAGAACGGATTGCTCCAAAAATTGGCCAACCTTATATTGTCTACACTGTTCGAATTACTTCATTGTCCAATATCTCAATTACAAGTAATTCCAGTGTTATGTGATAATTTACTGTTGACAATACTTTTTTGAAACATATACATAAACATATATGATCTTACTTGAGTTTTTATTTCATATGAGATTTATAAAAATCGTCACGAACTTTTGATTTGGAAGTCTATATACATCCACATTGTCTCTATTGTGACGTCATACTCTAATTTCATGGCATTACATTATCATTTGATGACGTCACAAAAGGTTATATTACATAAATTCATACGAAGAAATAGGACTATGATATTTTCACTAAGTAACATGGTTATCGTAAAAAATGTATGGATATCCGTGAATAAATAAGTATTTATCGATTTGTTTTGTTACGTTTTGTCTTTTTAAACGAAATAGTTTTCTGGGTTTGTGTACATTGTGCCGATCTTTTTAACAGTGATTAAATTGCACACAGTTTCCTCACGATACCAATTTATCTAAGCATTCAAACGATGCCAGTTGAACAGGAATCTTACTCCATGTTTTTAAGTGCGTGTTCTTAATATGCCTAAGGTGGTTTTTAGCTCACCTGGCACGAAGTGCCCAGTGAGCTTATGCCGTGGCGTGACGTCCGTCGTCCGTCCGTCCGTCGTCCGTCGTCCGGTGTCAATATTTTACTTTAAACGACTTCTTCTTAATAACCGAAAGGCCTAGGGTGTCGATATTTGGTCAGAAGCAAACTGGGATGATGGGCTACAAAGTTTGTTAAAATTAATGACCTTCACCCATTTTCAAGGTCACAGGGGTCAAATATGTTAAAAACTTTAAACAACTTCTACTCAATAACCAAAATGCCCAGGGTGATGATATTTCGCCAGTAGCATGCTGAGATAAAGGGCTACAAAGTTTGTTCAAATGAATGACCTTCACCGATATTCAAGGTCACAGGGGTCAATATGTTAAAAACTTTAAACAACTTCTTCTGAATAACCAAAATGCCCAGGGTGATGATATTTGTCCAGTAGCATGCTGAGATAAAGGGGGCTACAAAGTTTGTTCAAATGAATGACCTTCACCCATATTCAAGGTATCAGGGGTCAAATATGTTAAAAACTTAAAACAACTTCTTCTCAATAACCAAAATGCTCAGGGTGATGATATTTGGCCAGTAGCATGCTGGGGTAAAGGGCTATCAAGTTTGTTCAAATGAATGACCTTCACGCATATTCAAGGTCACAGGGGTCAAATATGTTAAAAACATTAAACAACTTCTTCTCAATAACCAAAATGCCCAGGGTGATGATATTTAGTCAGTAGCATACTAGGATCAAGGGCTACCAAGTTTGTTTAAATGTATGACTTTGAATCATATTCAAGGTCACAGGGGTCAAATTTGTTTAAAATCTTTAAACGACCTCTTCTGAATAACCATGGGTCCCAGGATGTTGATACTTTGCAAGTTGCATCCTGAAAAGAAAGGCTATAAAATGTGTTCAACATAATGACTTTGTTCGACTTTCAATGACAGGGGTGAAATGTTTTAAAAAAAATTAACAGGGTGTTTAGANTAAGACATATGTGACCTCCTTGTTGGATTAACTGACATCAACTGATATGCTTGATAGAGTTCATACAGTTCTAAATGATCAGGAAAGTATTTATCAAACCGTCTAGTGTTTAAGCACAGATTTTGTGCTCAAGCCTAATTTCATATCCGGTGATAAAAAACACATATCAACCATGATTTGGAAAACATTTGGAGAGACCCAAAGCCACATTCTGTTTTCAGTGTTAACACTTAACTTTTTGATCGTGTCTCATAATTGAAACAAATCCAAGGATTGAGCACAGAATCATGAGATCATCAAATCACAGTTTCATGATTATGGAAAATAATATTTAGCAATGAAGTTTAATCTCGCTGTTTCCTCATTCGGCGTTAACATTGACGGGAAAGTAAAACTCTGTCGTTTAACATGTACAAAATCTTGTTATGAACTGTTTAGTCAAGAAAAGATTAACATTCAATAAAACGTCCATTAAATAATGACCTAAGTTTCCGGTAACGTCACGCGATAATGTCTCTATGCAACAGACGCGAACGCCAAACGTAAACCTTCAGTATGAACAACATGGTTTTAATAACATTTGAAGGAGGTTCCGCAGCGTNACCTTCACGCATATTCAAGGTCACAGGGGTCAAATATGTTAAAAACATTAAACAACTTCTTCTCAATAACCAAAATGCCCAGGGTGATGATATTTAGTCAGTAGCATACTAGGATCAAGGGCTACCAAGTTTGTTTAAATGTATGACCTTGAATCATATTCAAGGTCACAGGGGTCAAATTTGTTTAAAATCTTTAAACGACCTCTTCTGAATAACCATGGGTCCCAGGATGTTGATACTTTGCAAGTTGCATCCTGAAAAGAAAGGCTATAAAATGTGTTCAACATAATGACTTTGTTCGACTTTCAATGACAGGGGTGAAATGTTTTAAAAAAAATTAAAAGGGTGTTTAGAATGAATTTTAATCATAAATACTGATATTTTGCCTGTAGCTTTATTTTAGATCACTTTTAAGGTTACAAGTGTGAGATTTATACCAGGTGAGCGATGCAGACCCATTGGGCCTCTTGTTTTAATTTCAAAATTGCACGTATTTACATTGTTGTATCTTAATTATCAGCCTCATTCTATTCGATAAATGATTTTAACTTAAGGCTACATGCTACCTTTCTGAGATAGGAATCTCCTCTTCAAAAGAGTTTCAAACACTAAGACATATGTGACCTCCTTGTTGGATTAAATGACATCAACTGATATGCTTGATAGAGTTCATACAGTTCTAAATGATCAGGAACAGTATTTATCAAACCGTCTAGTGTTTAAGCACAGATTTTGTGCTCAAGCCTAATTTCATATCCGGTGATAAAAAACACATATCAACCATGATTTGGAAAACATTTGGAGAGACCCAACGCCACATTCTGTTTTCAGTGTTAACACTTAACTTTTTGATCGTGTCTCATAATTGAAACAAATCCAAGGATTGAGCACAGAATCATGAGATCATCAAATCACAGTTTCATGATTATGGAAAATAATATTTAGCAATGAATCTCGCTGTTTCCTCATTCGGCGTTAACATTGACGGGAAAGTAAAACTCTGTCGTTTAACATGTACAAAATCTTGTTATGAACTGTTTAGTCAAGAAAAGATTAACATTCAATAAAACGTCCATTAAATAATGACCTAAGTTTCCGGTAACGTCACGCGATAATGTCTCTATGCAACAGACGCGAACGCCAAACGTAAACCTTCAGTATGAACAACATGGTTTTAATAACATTTGAAGGAGGTTCCGCAGCGTCACGCACAGGGAGGAATTATTCATTCAAAGTTGCCCGAAAGGGACATCAACAGGAACTGGGGAGACTTTAAAAAAAAACATGTACACTCCACAACCTGCTTGAGAAGAAACTGTGTGCTCCGCTAGAGCAAGTATTTCCTACACCACATGTGGTACTCACATAACGTCATACCCGGTAAAAATATACCCGGAGTAATGAAACGTTAATAACGATATCGATTAACCTCATACTGTGTAAGGGTGCTAATGAATGACGTTTTCATAATCCATTTCTATACCAGGCACGAAACTATATAGCTAGTGGCCTTGGGTGTCGCACTGATTTGAAATAATCCGTTTGTTAAGCAACTTAGTGATGCCATGAGTAACTCATTAATTAAACAGCAACGATGTTATGGTGTTATTTGTTCTTTTGTACGACAAACTATTACATGAAGTACTGTACTGTAGGTACAATGTCTGAAGACTAGATATTGTGCGTCCCTACATTTATTTTTTGACGGTGGACCTTCGGCAGCACACCGTTGACCATTGAGAAAAATTTCTCGGCCCCCCCNCCTTTTAGGAAATTCTGGATCCGCCCCTGTATACCCTCAAAATTATATCATGCTTCCTATCTTCATCAAGATTATTCTAGCAATTTTCCATATAGGAGCTATTACTTAGTGTTGTGGATTTATTTCTGAAACGAATTACAGTCGCAAAATCAAATGTTTGATTAAGCTTACCATAGTACTTATTTAACAATCTTACATCATTATATCTTAACAAAAGTCCATATAAGAGTTAAACAGTTTTAAGGGGCATACACCATTCACATCTTAACAAAAGTCCATATAAGAGTTATACAGTTTTAAGGGGCCTACAATATTCACATCTTAACAAGTGTCCATAAGAGTTATACAGTTTTAAGGGGCCTACAACATTCACATCTTAACAAAAGTCCATATAAGAGTTAAACAGTTTTAAGGGGCCTACACCATTCACATCTTAACAAAAGTCCATATAAGAGTTATACAGTTTTAAGGGGCCTACAATATGCACATCTTAACAAATGTCCACATAAGAGTTATACAGTTTTAAGGGGCCTACAATATTCACATCTTAACAAAGGTCCATATGAGTTATACAGTTTTAAGGGGCCTATAATATGCACATCTTAACAAGTGTCCATATGAGTTATACAGTTTTAAGGGGCCTACAACATTCACATCTTAACAAAAGTCCATATAAGAGTTATACAGTTTTAAGGGGCCTACAACATTCACATCTTCACTCAATTCCACAACATTCACTTTCCTTAAATTTTTCTCACTCTTACAAACATTACATATTAACAAATGCCCTTCTTAACATGGTACTACTTAAACAAGCATGAAACATTTAACATCTACTACTTAACATGTTAAGCTACAAATACGGTCCTGCCGGAAAGTACAGGCTATGTCAACATTGCGTGAGAAGGAAATGCGAAGCTTATATGGTAGGCTTTGTAAATACTATATGCATAATCTGCTTGAAAGGTTTTATCTAGATTATCTCGCCGAGACGCCGACGCGTGGTGAGATCGTTGTCCGGTATTATTTCCTTTGAGTTTCCGTTATACATTAGAAACAATACCAAGCCAACCCGTCATAAATATATATATCGTTGATATGTTGTCTTACGTGTATTTTAATATAATTTTAAATGTTTTGTTTCTTTATACTGATTGAACCCAAAATGTATGACTACACAAAGACGTCACAGTATTTTATATGTTATTATACTTCTTTTCTTAAATAATATTAATAATAATATTATACAACATTTGATGTAGCGCCCTATCTAGCTCCACTTTAACGCGGTTTACAGTAAATAGATATGCAATTGATACAATTAGCATATACATCAATCAATACAATTTTGAGGCGCGAACTACCAGTCGTATGCCACCTGGCTACATATCTAATATTTCCCTATGTGCCACCTCACTTGAATACTACAATATCCACCCCAGACCAATGTATACTCCACCTGGGTTGTTGGAGTTGTTTTGGCATGAGAAAAACACTTTCGCTAAATATCCATGCGTACGACGACTACGGGGATCGAACCCCGGCCGCCTGCGTGGAAGGTCGGAGTGTTAACCACTCGACCAATCCGCCCATAAAATTTGATTAATTTATTTTAAATATATATTCTGATTTGGTTTTTACTTAACAAAGCGCTACTACCTCCCTTAATTCTAGACAACCTTGTTAATGAGAGGTAATGTATAAAGGGACACCAGTACAAGTTTGCTTGTAAAACGATGTTTATTACGTTGCTGAACTACTTCTGACTTAATTAATTCGTATAATTCAAGAGTTGTCAGCATCTCTCCTTCTCTTTCAATGGTAGTTTAGACCAATTGGTATATCAAACCTGTGGACTAATATTTGTATTAGCTTATATAAAGATGATAACAGATGATCAATCACGTAATCCCGATTATCGTAAAAAAAATATATTTGTGTCTATGGCTGTGCCGAGTCACTTGACGGGATGTTGATATCATGGGTATACAGGGACGTAGCTAGCCCTTGTTCGGAGTGGATTAATTTAGCAGCGGGTCCATGGCAGGGTTCTGTTGGGGTTTTTTTTCTGTTTGAAAACTTGGTTCGATTCATCTGCGTACCAGCGTATAGGCAGATACGCATCTGGTTTATGAATGGAAATAGATTCACATTAAATCCCAGAAGACGTTTTTAAAACATTAGAATTATTACTTTTAATTAATTGGGTTTTATTAAACATTAGTAACTATTTTTCTTTAAAATCTCTATCAATTATTTTCACAGTATTATGTTGAAAAGCATAAATGTATGTATCTATGTATAGAAAATAAGACATAACGACTGATTTAAAAAACAAATCGCTGCTCTCACCCTTCACAGGGCTCTGTAACTGATGAAAGCTGCTAGTTTTAAAGTCGGTCATTATATTATATGTTTTCTATACTTACCCATTTCATATGAACATTTAATGTTTTTAATTAATTAAAGTAATTAATTTCGATATATACATTATTGTCAGGACACCAGATCAAAAAATAGACTTTAAAGTGAAACGGTTTGACAACAACAGGAATTGAGGATACAACAACACAAAAATGAACATTATGTATTGCAAAATCAAAAAAGTATATAGATAATTAAAATGTGCGAAACACGAAAACAAAGTGTGCGAAACATGTCCTACAGAATAACATAACAGAATGTTAAGCGATTCATCCACAATATTTGACCCTAATATTGGCGTCGTCTGTCAAACAGCATGCGGGTACATATTGTACGACTTTAGTTGCAATGAGTCTTTATACTAGATCGCATCCCCTTATCTAACTGCTTTTATTTGTAATTCTCGTACGATTTCACGATACCATTTAGAATTCAATTCTCCTGTTTTCTACATTTGTGTGCTACCTAAATATTGATAAATGTGAGTTTAAATATTGGCGGAGCAGCGAAACCCTGCTCCATACCCCGACTAAAATGTATACATTGATCGATATTTACAATATATACAACAATAGCTCGGCGGAAGTACATTATGACTCGTAAATAGTACAGCTCAATCGCCCGGACTGTTACTAAAGAGGATATACGGCATTAATCTGTTTCACCGGAAATGATCAGAGCGTATTTCACTTCCTTCTAAGTCCAACTTAGATCCCGGTATCGTTAGAACCATCATGACATTATAACACAATGGACTACCTCTTAAGCATCTGTGTTCTCTGTAGTATTCACATTTCAACAGCATCAGGTAAGAGATGAGAATTTAGTTGTTCATAAATTGTATGTCTAAATATTATTTTCCTTTTCAATTAGAAAAAAAAGTAATCTTATAATATATCTTATATGTTAATCAATGGGAAGGAACTTAGAACCACAATTGTATTCTGGTCACTTACTCCACCTGTCGATCGATTCTCGTGATTTTAAGTATGTCTATCTCATACTAATTTCACATTTAAAAATACACAATCAAAATGGCCTATTCCGATATTTTCAATCGAAGGGAACAAAATAAAGCAGTCTTTGGACTATCCTATTCTACCGGTTCTGGTGATTACTTTATGAATTCTTGGCACTCAAATGAATGTCAGAACTTCCATACAGCATAATCATAATTCTCGTTCCACAAAAATAGACGTGAGAGAAAAAGATAAGAATGAAAGTGCTGATGACGTCATGCAGAATTCTTCCCTTCATTATACTGCATGGAACATATGTCAGCAATGGCGGTGACGTCAAAATAAAGTAGAAAGAATAAATGTAATCCTGTACATATTTTATGCATATATTGTCAGAATAAATGTGTGTATCTGTGTATCAATGTTTCAATTGAACTGACGTCATCAAGTGAACATTAACCTGCTATTTCTAAAAATAGTAGCACCGACATACATGTAGTATCACAAATCACCGACCTTCACATGATTTTGATCCAACCAGTGAGAATGTAGGGGAAATGTGTGTTACCTAATAGTATACAATATAGCAAAGATATTCACATTTTTGAAGTTAAAATCTGTATGAAACTGACCTTTATTTTATCATCCGGTGAACATTTTTAAAATCTTTGTATTAGAACTGTGCGCAGTCGTTAATTAACAGATTCTATATTTACCCCCAAAGTTTAAGTCTTAATCGTTTATATCATATATGAATATTATAATATCTACAAAACCTCAGCCATGTTTTTCACTCAAAGCCAGCTGTATAAGAATGCCGTAAACAACTTTTGTTACTTTTTACCGTAATTAAATCTGAAGTAATTAAAGTGCAAGCGAAAATTGTGAAGAAAAGACAAATAATGTGGCACTTTGTTTGCCGAAGTCATTTATAAATTCAACTTCTCCGATCAAGATAGTTTTACTCTTTCAGTTTAATTTCCACGCGGTTGTTATTGAGCACTTGCTTAATCGGTGTGCACTTTAATTTTAGGAAAGCTCGTCAAAGACAACTTTCATTCGTTATGGAGTCAAAACGAACACATGCAGAAAACACCTTTTGCTTTTAATCAAAAGAGTGCTTCATTCATAACTGACTTAAATGACAGGTATATATTCAAAATGAGTTTTTAATATCTAATTCTCGAAATTCTAGAGTTATTCAACGTCGGATTTCGCAACCTAAACCTCCCGTAGAAAAACGCTGGTAGGATCACAATTTCTTAATTTACAT
The DNA here is from genome assembly GCF_002113885.1 of Mizuhopecten yessoensis. Taxonomy (NCBI): domain Eukaryota; kingdom Metazoa; phylum Mollusca; class Bivalvia; order Pectinida; family Pectinidae; genus Mizuhopecten; species Mizuhopecten yessoensis. The sequence goes on along the minus strand of NW_018407282.1, from coordinate 804,369 downwards.
TATGATAGTATAGTTCTAGTAAGTATGGTCAATGGTCAAGTGTGTTTCACACAACTTATCTGGTCAAGGTCTCATCTCTTCAGTTTTGAAAACAATACAACACATGGGGAGGTTAAGGGAGGGGCTGTGTTGTATTAATGTCTGTACTATTAATAATATGTCAATAAATAACCGTATCATCATAAAATAGACAAAACAGTACACTTATCAATTCAGGAGTTCAACATTATGTTTAACCAAGAAAAAGTAACATGTCATATTTTTGATCGCATTTTAAATACTAATAATAATTCGAGGTTTTTATATACCACTTTATCACAACCTAGTTCGTAGGTCGTCTCAAAGCGGTTCACAAATTATTATCCGTGGTTATAGGGACTTTGCAACCAGCCAACATACAGCCGGAGCTGCCATTTCGGCGCTAACGGCTAGCATTCAACAATTTTAGCGCTGCCCAACCACGTACTCATTTACAGCTGAGTAGACTGGAACAAGAGGAGTAAAGTATCTTGCTCAAAGATAAAACACAGTGCCGTGCCGTGACTCGAACCCACAACCCTTCGGCCACGAGCCCGGCGTCCGACCACTAGACTACCGGGCCTTAATCAGTCTTTTGCGTACTTTCTTCTATTGCCTGGCGCCTGATAGTTAATATTGCTAAAGTGTATGCGGTAACTACAAGCTATTCTTAATAGTTGAGACTAAATAACTCACTTGACATGAGATTAAAAAAAAACATTATGCTAAGGGTATTCCAAGCATTATAGCCAAAACAAAGTAATAAGGATTCCGTTCTATATTTTTGGCTCAAATATAAGGAGAGGTATTACATAAACATAGCTGACGTTATGAAAAAGAATGATTCCCATGAATTAACTAAACTGTTGTGAAATGCTTAAATCATGTCTTGGAGCATGAAAGGTTTATGTAATCCCTTTAACGTCATAAATACAAAAAATATCCGAGTCTAACCATATGTTACTCTGCTTGTCTGTTAGTTTAAGTTTTGAAAATAGTTATTTCACTACATAGAAAGGACCAATGTTAATAATAATCACATATCTAGATACAATTTTTAGGCGGCATCCTAATATAATTGATTTGATAAAAAATATTTGTAAACGGAACGAAATAACTTTCAGTGAACCTTGCCCTGAACAAGCCAGCCATACAGAGTTCAACGTACCAAGATTATGTGGCCCAACTTGTCGTAGACGGTAATTCAACCGCGGATTGGACAGCAAAAACATGCTGTCACACTGGTACCAACGATCCAATGCCTTTCTGGCAGGTAGACTTAGGAGAAAGTGTGACGTTACAAAGATTCAACATCACATACAGGCAACTTCGTAAGTATACGCTATATCAGTGATAAAATAAGTCTACACTATATCAGTGATAAAATAAGTATACGTTATATCAGTGATAAAATAAGTATACGCTATATCAGTGATAAAATAAGTATATGTTATATCAGTGATAAAATAAGTATACGCTATATCAGTTATAAAATAAGTATACGCTATATCAGTGATAAAATAAGTATACGCTATATCAGTGACAAAATAAGTATACGTTATATCAGTGATAAAAAAGAAAACGTTATATCAGTGATAAAATAAGTATACGTTATATCAGTGATAAAATAAATAAACGTTATATCAGTGATAAAATAAGTATACGTTATATCAGTGATAAAATAAGTATACGCTATAGCAGTGATAAAATAAGTATACG
>NW_018407282.1:736191-802451 GCF_002113885.1 Mizuhopecten yessoensis | reverse complement strand
GTGATAAAATAAGTATACGTTATATCAGTGATAAAATAAGTATACGTTATATCAGTGATAAAATAAGTATATGTTATATCAGTGATAAAATAAGTATACGTTATATCAGTGATAAAATAAGTCTACACTATATCAGTGATAAAAATAAGTATACGCTATATCAGTTATAAAAATAAGTATACGTTATATCTGTGATAAAATAAGTATACGTTATATCAGTGATAAAATAAGTATACGTTATATCAGTGATAAAATAAGTATACGTTATATCAGTGATAAAATAAGTAGGATCTCTACAGGTGTGTCAGTTATTTAAGAAATAACTAGGATTCTATTTGTAGGTTATGCGATATATAGTGAAAATACTCTGTGCGATTTGTATAAATCCGCGAAGCAGGTTTTTTTTTTTTTTTTGTATAAACTGTATGACACAAAACATAATAGTTGTTATCACTTATCATTGAAATCATTGAAAAAAGATAGACAACACTTGTAAGGTCATTGTTAATCAATAAAATTAATCATCTCTGATAAAAAATAAAAATAAACTTCAAACGAAACACTACATTGGGCTATAATTTCAGCGACGAACCATTTCAACCAATCAGAGGTTAGAGTTATAAATATCGAGCCAAACATATACTTTGTCTGTTGTCTTTTTTAGGTTACATGATAAAACCTGAAAAGCATTAAAACGGGGGAATAGCCAGAATTAAACATGGACACAATACATGTACATGTGTGTCGGTTATATAGAGGATAATGAACTGTTTCCATGGCAGAATATATTTATTTTTCGCGTGTGCGAAGCACGACTGAAAATATCGGTATGTTCTTCCATAGGCGTGAAATACATATGGTATTAAACGGGCAAATCTTTATCAAATGACGTCATGCTTTACATCAAGACTTCGCGAATTTGTGCTACTTAGGACGATATACCATATATTGCTAATATTTGATAAGATTTGCTGACATAAATCTATCGGTTGTATATAATATTAATTGATAACTAAGGACACTCAACAAATACCGCTATCTATATCTGAAAAGAAAATCTGCGATTTCAAAACAAGTGAATAGAAAGAACCGTTCTGATTGGATAAAGTACAACAGTAGCAATGTCTGTACGGGTGTGTCAGTTACAGCAATGTCTGTACAGGTGTGTCAGTTACAGCAATGTCTGAACAGGTGTGTCAGTTACAGAAATGTCCGTACAGGTGTGTCAGTTACAGCAATGCCTGTACAGGTGTGTCAGTTATAGCAATGTTTGAACAGGTGTGTCAGTTAAAGCTATGTCTGAACAGGTGTGTCAGTTATAGCAATGTATGTACAGGTGTGTCAGTTATAGCAATGTCTGTACAGGTGTGTCAGTTACAGCAATGTCTGATCAGGTGTGTCAGTTATAGAAATGTCTGTACAGGTGTCTCAGCTATAGAAATGTCTGTACAGGTGTGTCAGTTATAGCAATGTCTATACAGGTGTGTCAGTTATAGCAATGTCTGTACAGGTGTGTACGTTATAGCAATGTATGTACAGGTGTGTCAGCTATATATACTTCTGTACATGTGTGTCAGTTATAGAAATGTTTGAACAGGTGTGTCAGTTATAGCAATGTCTGTACAGGTGTGTCAGTTATAGCAATGTCTATACAGGTGTGTCAGTTATAGAAATGTCTGTACAGGTGTGTCAGTTATAGAAATGTCTATACAGGTGTGTCAGTTATAGCAATGTCTGTACAGGTGTGTCAGTTATAGAAATGTCTGTACAGGTGTGTCAGTTATAGAAATGTCTATACAGGTGTGTCAGTTATAGCAATGTCTGTACAGGTGTGTCAGTTATAGCAATGTATGTACAGGTGTGTCAGCTATGTATATGTCTGTACAGGTGTGTCAGTTATAGAAATGTCTATACAGGTGTGTCAGTTATAGCAATGTCTATACAGGTGTGTCAGTTATAATACAATGTCTGTACAGGTGTGTCAGTTATCACAATGTCTATACAGGTGTGTCAGTTATAACACAATGTCTGTACATGTGTGTCAGTTATAACACAATGTCTGTACATGTGTTTCAGTTATAGAAATGTCTGTACAGGTGTGCCAGTTATAACAATGTCTATACAGGTGTGTCAGTTATCACAATGTCTATACAGGTGTGTCAGTTATAACACAATGTCTGTACATGTGTGTCAGTTATAACACAATGTCTGTACATGTGTTTCAGTTATAGAAATGTCTGTACAGGTGTGCCAGTTATAACAATGTCTATACAGGTGTATCAGTTATCACAATGTCTATACAGGTGTGTCAGTTATAACACAATGTCTGTACATGTGTGTCAGTTATAACACAATGTCTGTACAGGTGTGTCAGTTATAACACAATGTATGTACAGGTGTGACAGTTATAGAAATGTCTGTACAGGTGTGTCAGTTATAGAAATGTCTGTACATGTGTGTCAGTTATAGAAATGTCTATACAGGTGTGTCAGTTATAACACAATGTCTGTACAGATGTGTCAGTTATAGAAATGTCTGTACAGGTGTGTCAGTTATAGAAAAGTCTGTACAGGTGTGTCAGCTATAGAAATGTTTGCACAGGTGTGTCAGTTATAGCAATGTCGATACAGGTGTGTCAGTTATAGCAATGTCTATACAGGTGTGTCAGTTATAGAAATGTCTATACCTGTGTGTCAGTTAGAGCAATGTATGTACAAGTGTGGCAGTTATAGCAATGTCTGTACAGGTGTGTCAGTTATAGCAATGTCTATACATGTGTGTCAGTTATAGCAATGTCTGTACATGTGTGTCAGTTATAACAAAATGTCTGTACAGGAGAATCAGTTATAACACAATGTCTGTACATGGGTGTCAGTTATAACACAATGTCTGTACATGTGTATCAGTTATAACACAATGTCTATAAAGATGTGTCAGTTATAACAATGTCTGTACAGGTGGGTCATTTATAGACATGTCTGTACAGGTGTCTCAGTTATAACACAATGTCTGTACATGGGTGTCAGTTATAACACAATGTCTGTACAGGGGTATCAGTTATAACACAATGTCTGTAAAGATGTGTCAGTTATAACAATGTCTGTACAGGTGGGTCATTTATAGACATGTCTGTACAGGTGTCTCAGTTATAACACAATGTCTGTACATGTGTGTCAGTTATAACAAAATGTCTGTACAGGAGAATCAGTTATAACACAATGTCTGTACATGTGTGTCAGTTATAAGAATGGCTGTACAGGTGTTCCAGTTATAACAATGTCTGTACAGGTGTGTCAGTTACAGCAATGTCTGTACAGGTGTGTCAGTTATACCACAATGTCTGTACAGGTGTGTCAGTTACAGCAATGTCTGTACAGGTGTGTCAGTTACAGCAATGTCTGATCAGGTGTGTCAGTTATAGAAATGTCTATACCGGTGTGTCAGTTATAGAAATGTCTATACAGGTGTGTCAGTTATAACACAATGTCTGTACAGGTGTATCAGTTATAACACAATGTCTGTAAAGATGTGTCAGTTATAACAATGTCTGTACAGGTGTGTCATTTATAGACATGTCTGTACAGGTGTGTCAGTTATAACACAATGTCTGTACAGGTGTGTCAGTTATACCACAATGTCTGTACATATGTGTCAGTTATAACACAATATCTGTACATCTGTGTCAGTTATAAAACAATATATGTACAGGTGTGTCAATTATAATACAATGTCTGTACATGTGTGTCAGTTATAAGAATGGCTGTACAGGTGTTCCAGTTATAACAATGTCTGTACAGGTGTGCCAGTTATAATAATGTCTGTACAGATGTGCCAGTTAAAGCAATGTCTATACAGGTGTGTCAGTTATAACAATGTCTGTACAGATTTGTCAGTTATATAAATGTCTCTACGGGTTTGTCAGTTATAACAATGTTTGTACATGTGTTTCAGTTATAACAATATCTGTAAAGGTGTGTCAGTTATAACAATATCTGTACATGTGTGTCAGTTATAGAAATGTCTATACAGGTGTGTCAGTTATAGCAATGTCTGTACAAGTGTGTAAGTAATAAAACAATAAATGTACAGGTGTTTTAGTTAGTGTAATGTCTGTATAGGTGTGACATTTATAACACAATATATATACAGTTGAATCAGTTATAGAAATGTCTGTACATGTGTGTCAGTTATAGCAATGTCTGTACAGGTGTGTCAGTTATGACACAATATATGTTTAGGTATTTTAGTAATGTCTGTACAGGTGTGATATTTATAACTCACTATATGTACAGTTGTGTAAGTTCTATACGGTCTAAACAATAACTAAAGTATCATGTACTGAGTCGTCTGTGTATGTGTAGTGTATGCTACAGTATGTTTGCCACACAACTCCGACAGAACACCGACATCCGTCATTGAGACGAAGCCCGTACTGTTGGAGTCATGTAACTGTGGCGACATATATGATGTACGCCACATGGGAGATAACTTGACCTCTTTGCTATGACTACAATCAACTAACTAAATTTTCAACACTTTTACTTATATAAACACATTAAATATTGTAAGAATTAATTTATTTATGTATAATATGAGTGGAAATATTAATATATTTTTTAATGAAAAGAACATATATCTGTCATTTATTGATATTTGATATTTTACTGAAGTTATATATTTTTTGCAGTCATATTGTATAGAATGATAATGATACAATAATAATGAAATTTCTAAGACAGTCTATTTGTGAACGGGTTATTGTAGTTTCGTTTCAATACAGAAACCACGCGTATGAGTGGGTTTAAGCTCATCGTATCCAATTCATCAAATGACTGGGGAGGTGGCTCTGGTACTCTTTGCCACGAGGAAACCCGACCTGATCCTCCCTACATACAGGCCATCGAATGTTTCGTCGTCGGACGTTACGTCACTTACCACGATCCTACCACGGCGACAGGTGACCCAGGCCCTATCATTGAGCTCTGCGAACTGGAGGCGTTTGGTAAGATTCTAAATTGTAACGCTTCTCAGTCACAGTTACCGCACAGGGGAGCAAAAGCAGTATGAATTATTATAACACAACTCGGGAATATTTACCGTACTAGGAGTATTAGCACTTTGTAATATAATACTATTCAGGAATATTTATCGTACTAGGAGTATTAGCACTTTGTAATAAAATAGTAGGAACATTACCAGTATGTTATATAATATAAGGAACATAAGCACTCTGCCATATAATACTAGGAACATTAACACTAAGTAATATAATACTAGGAACATTATTAACACTATGACTTACATAGTATAATACTACATGCTATTAGCATTAACAGTATGTAAAAGAAAGAGATTGGGTAACAATAACGAACAATGAACTTAATATGATACAATATAACGCTAACACAATATTTTGCAATATACATGTATCGCTAGTAAGGAACACTTACCCTACACCGTAAATATAACACAATGCTACCAAGGAACACTTACTCTACACCGTAAATATAAAACAGTGCTACTCAGGAACACTTACCGTACACCGTAAATATATCAAAATGCATCTCAGGAACACTTACCGTACACCGAAAATATATCACAATGCTTCTCAGGAACACTTACCGTACACCGTAAATATAATACAGTGCTACTCAGGAACACTTACCGTACACCGTAAATATAATACAGTGCTACTCAGGAACACTTACGGTACACCAAAAATATATCACAATGCTTCTCAGGAACCCTTAACCTACACCGTAAATATAACACAATGCTACTCAGGAACACTAACCTACACCGTAAATATATCACAATGCTTCTCTGGAACACTTACGGTATACCGAAAATATGATACAGTGCTACTCAGGAACTCTTACTGTACACCGTAAATATAATACAGTGCTACTCAGGAACACTTACGGTACACCGAAAATGTGATACAGTGCTACTCAGGAACACTTACGGTACACCGAAAATATGATACAGTGCTACTCAGGAACACTTACCGTACACCGTAAATATGATACAGTGCTACTCAGAAACACTTACCGTACACCGTAAATATATCACAATGCTACTCAGGAACACTTACCGTACACTAAGAAAAATATGATACAGTGCTACTCAGGAACACTTACCGTACACCGTAAATATCACACAATGCTACTCAGGAACACTTACTGTACACCGTAAATATGATACAGTTATACTCAGGAACACTTACCGTACACCGTAAATATAATACAATGCTACTCAGGAACACTTACCGTACACCGTAAATATGATACATTATACTCAGGAACACTTAACGTACACCGTAAATATAATACAATGCTACTCAGGAACACTTACCGTACACCGTAAATATAACACAATGCTACTCAGGAACACTTACTGTATACCGTAAATATGATACAGTTATACTCAGGAATACTTACCGTACACCGTAAATATAATACAATGCTATTCAGGAACGCTTACCGTACACCGTAAATATGATACAGTTCTACTCAGGAACACTTACCGTACACCGTAACTATGATACAGTGCTACTCAGGAACACTTACCGTACACCGAAAATATAACACAATGCTACTCAGGAACACTTACTGTATACTGTAAATATGATACAGTTATACTCAGGAATACTTCCCGTACACCGTAAATATAATACAATGCTACTCAGGAACACTTACTGTACACCGTAAATATGATACAGTTATACTCAGGAACACTTACCGTACACCGTAAATATGATACAGTTCTACTCAGGAACACTTACCGTACACCGTAAATATAATACAGTGCTACTCAGCAACACTTACCGTACACCGTAAATATATCAAAATGCTACACAGGAACACTTACGGTATACAGTAAATATTATACAATGCTACTCAGGAACACTTACCGTATACCGTAAATATGATACAGTTATACTCAGGAACACTTACCGTACACCGTAAATATAACACAATGCTACTCAGGAACACTTACTGTACACCGTAAATATGATACAGTTATACTCAGGAACATTTGCCGTACACCGTAAATATAATACAATGCTACTCAGGAACACTTACCGTACACTGAAAATATGATACAATAGTACTCAGGAACACTTACCGTACACCGTAAATATAATACAGTGCTACTCAGCAACACTTACCGTACACCGTAAACATATCAAAATGCTACCCAGGAACACTTACGGTATACAGTAAATATTATACAATGCTACTCAGGAACACTTACGGTATACCGTAAATATAACACAATGCTACTCGGGAACACTTACTGTGCACCGTAAATATAATACAATGCTGTACTCAGAAACACATACCGTAGCCGAATATAAACGTAATTAATTTAATATAAATCTATTCAATAACACTATCATATTCGAAACATTTGCAAATTGTTTTCGTTTAGATACCATTTGATCTTACCTTTTATTCTAATATCAAGGTTGTGCTAACGGATATTACGGTCCGGCTTGTAATGTTTCCTGTATGGAAGGCTGTGAGGCTGGTATATGCTATCCGGACAATGGAACCTGTGTATATGGATGTAAACCAACCTGGATGGGTGACAAGTGTGATCAAGGTAAACTTTTGTTAATATAATCTCTCAAATCAGCTGTTTTTATTGCTAAACAGTAAGTGTTTATGCGTGTCCTTGTCACCTTCTCCTGTCCTCTTTATCTGACAAAACTGTTTGACCAATCAGATTCTGTGTTATGAATGTGACAAGGTACATGCCGTACTCGTCATCGAAACGTCACGCATAAACGCTTACCGGTAGTGATACAAAACTTTTCTACAATTCATTCTTACCAACCTGACGAAAATATTTACAAATAGTTGTAATTGGTGACCAAGTGTTTCTGTCTGTGTCTAAAGAGAGGTAAGATACAATAACTGATGATTCTTTTTGTGAAACAATATTCGTAGCCCGTCAGATTTTCCTTTTTTTAAATGATCGGTTTAATATAACGGAATAGTATCATATTTCATTTTAAATGGTGAATACCAAGCCTGTGTCAGTGTTCAGTATATATAAGACTGTTTAATTGTCATAGTGATCCACGTATGTTTATCAAACAACGCATATCTTTTTTCTCTTTAAGCGTGTTTTAGCGATACATGGGGCGCCACGTGTAACGAGACATGTTTCTGCGACACAGGCACGTGCAACGTATCTACAGGAGCATGTCAAGAAGATAAATGCCGACCTGGATGGCGGGGAATAAATTGCAATGAACGTAAATATGACAAAGTATCCATGTAATTTGTGTGTGAAAGAGAAAACAATTATGTAGACGGATATCCGGGCATCCTTACAAAGCAAGCATTACAATAACTTAAATACAAATAGAATTTCCATTATTGTTGAAAAGAAAAACAATCCGCTACGTTTTCTTTTAAATAGAAGGTTCCCCATACCACTGCTAAAACTTCTTAAACTTATAACTATTACTTGGAAATAGTTTTCCGGTATGACTCCAGCTTTAATGTATATCATTTCTGAAAAGAAAACGATTTCTTGCAAGAGTTTTATAAAAAGAAAAGAAAAATAAAGATGAAAGAAAGGAAAAGATAAAGACAGCCGTGTACAGAGTGTAAGGATACAACAGGACTAGACCAGGTTTCGAACCCCGGACCTCAGGTCATTATATTGTTACTCTTACAATATACTGGCCCTGTTGCGCTACAGTTGTATCGAAAATATGAACTAAGAGGCGCGCGGGGGAGGGGGTCGAGGTTACTGTAAATACGAAAAACTGCATGGGGGATGGTTACTGTAAATAGGAAAAACTGCATGGGGGATTTGTTTGCAAGCGGTGGTGGGGCAGGAATCCTTAATATTTACAACAGTGGCATTGGCCTTAAATCTTACACTTCTTCATAGGTTTTTTATATTAATTTTCAAGATGGCGATGACATTATTTTGTTATAGCTAAAAACTTATGAAATCATGGATAATGCACTTTCCATTGCGACGTCACAGTTAGACATATTCTATATAAGTAACAACCACAAGTCACCATGTTTCATGTCTCTATTTCAGCGTGTGATCTGTGGACTTTTGGTCCGTCTTGCAATCTTACTTGCAATTGTCTCAACGAGGCGCTTTGTAATCCAGAGACCGGGATATGTCCGGACGGCTTATGCATGGAAGGCTGGAAGCCGAATACTTGTCACGAAGGTTTGAATGATGAGAAATATTTGCCATAGAAACAGTTTTAGAAAGTTGCATATTTTTCAGCGTTGGTGGCGACTCAGTCATATTTTTTTCGCAATTATCAGATATAATTGTTTACTTAATTAATTAAAATGTTTAAAGATGAGTCGTTAGTAGCACACAGAAAATAACGACGTAATAAAGGTTAAAAGTCAAAGTTCAAATCCTCGAATTAACATAAATTGCCGTCCGCTACACAAGGATCTGAAAATTACATACTCGTATATGTCTTCGTATGACGTTGGCTGTGAATGATGTAAAACCTTAGACACACAGCTTATTTTGTCCGGATTTGTTTAACATGTCATATTATAATGCAGCTAACTGCTACTGGGTTTTACAACATTGCTTTAGATGTAGCATAGTATATGTTATCATTATTGTTTCAGACAAATAAAATGTCATGTTTGCTTGTTAACAAACACTTATACATTTTGATCAAATATCATTCTTCATGACTCCAGGTCGAAAAATTTGGATTTAAAAAGGAAAAAAATATTTTGCAATGATTCAAAGCATAATTTTAAAAAAAATATTGTATGCTTTGTATGCTTTTTATTTTTTTCTATTCATTTTCATCCTTTTATCATTTTATTTATTGATTTTTGTTTTATTTCAGTTTGTGATAATAATATGTTCGGCCCTGGGTGTAACTCGACATGTGGTAAATGCTACAACAGTACTTGTGATCCCGAGATTGGCCTCTGTCCTGGACCATGTGAACCGGGCTGGAAAGGCCCAATGTGCATGTCATGTACGTTTATTGTCCATATATCTTATAACAAAGGTTAATCATCCATGACGAAACAATATGTCAATTTTGAGTGGTTATGAAACAATGGAATTCTTTCTGTATGATTCTACCGTAAAATACAAATGTATATGAATTTTAATTCACATACTGATAATATTTCAGCACAAATCTCAGTTCAGTTCAGTTTTGCCGCGTGAATGTTGCTATACAGTGAAAGCTTTTTTTAAATCAAAACAATAATAGAAGTTTTAAGATAAAAGCCTCACGGGAAAGTGCCTTCTAAAATCAATAACTTCATGTTGGTTTAGTTTTTAAAGCAACTAAATGAAATTAGTACCATGACGATATCTACTGTGAATAATCTAAAGAAATTTTCACAAAATCTCTCATCCAGATACAGAACAATGCATTTTTACAGCAGTGGTAAAACTTGAAGCGAGCAAATATGACGTCGATACGAAATAACACCAGGTGCCATTGTTATGACGTAAAATGCAATGGCGCCATTATTCAAAATTACAAATTATCTGTATACGGTATAAAGTATATTGGTATGATTCCAGACTCTGATTAATTTGAGCATGGTGATATGTAAATCATATCGTCTTTTCTTAAAATTACAAAGCAATTTGCTAATAAAGATGTATTGATATGATTTTATTAAACGTAATAAAAGAATGTTGTAAGCCTTCTGTTAATGTGATTATAAGGACCTGATAAAGTGATATTAACCAAGACGAAGTCGAGGTCGATATCACATTTTCAGGTCTATTCGTCTCGGTCAATATCACTTTCTCGTGTTAATATAACCACATATTCACCGAAATAAAAGTCTTTAATTTTTATATTAGATGCTATGGATAATTTTCAATTGTTTAAAACTTTGACAGAGCACTGTGATGCTACGAGTGCAATGACGTCATAAAGTGAATATAAACATGCTATTTCTAAAAATAGTGAGACCGAGATAATATAACAAATCACCAACCTCCACGCGATTATGATCCTATCATTGGGGATGTAAGGGACATTTGCATCATCTAATATTACATTTTTTTATCGTTTCGGATATGTATGTCTTACTGAAAATTAAGCATTCGAGATGTCTCTCTGACTTTCTTGCATATACGATCTACATGTCCAGTACTCATTCCATCACATCCAGCTATATACATTGTTTTTATTCCACTGACAGCCTGCGATGATGGTATGTTTGGTGTGAACTGCATGGGAAGTTGCCACTGCCTTACGAACGGAACATGTGATCCGGCCACCGGATATTGTCCTAACGGTGACTGTGACAAAGGATGGATGGGGCCAATGTGTAGTGAACGTGTGTATCGATTTCTTAGTCAATGACTGTTAAACTTGTCTTTAAAGGTTGTTGCTCTGTGTCTGTAGCTGCATGAGTAATTACGTATAATAGGGTTTGCCCACCATACTTTTTTCTTGTAAGAATATAAAATATTCAAGGTAAAGACTTAGGAAGCATACAAAAATTAGTGAAAAGGACAGGAAATCTTCTAATGGATGTACTTTCGTAACACCTAGAAAGCAAATCCATGTCAAAAGATTTACTTCTCATGGTATCATCTTGCCCCGTATGGTATTGGTACATAAAAGTACATTTATTTCAGTGCTGTGACGTCCATCATGATCTTTTGTCACCCTGATAAAAACGAACATAACAATGGGAAATGCTGTATAAATCATGAACAGTTGCCTCTCCTCAACATTTCTTATATAAGATATTGTTTTCGGGTATTATAATGTTGCGTAGAATGGTCTATATTTTTCTGTCTATATGGAGTAGCTTGTAATATTGCTACCACCATTACTTGTAACAGTGTTACCACCAATACTTGTAATAGTGTTACCACCATTACTTGTAATAGAGTTACCACCATTACTTGTAACATTGTTACCACCATTACTTGTAACATTGTTACAACCATTACTTGTAACATTGTTACCACCATTACTTGTAATAGCGTTACCACCATTACTTGTAATAGTGTTAACACCATTACTTGTAACATTGTTACCACCATTACCTGTAATAGTGTTACCACCATTACTTGTTATAGTGTTACCACTATTATTTGTAATAGTGTTACCACCAATACTTGTAATAGTGTTACCACCATTAATTGTAATAGAGTTACCACCATTACTTGTAACAGTGTTCCCACCATTACTTGTAATAGTGTTACCATTATTACTTGTAATAGTGTTACCACCATTCCTTGTAATAGTGTTACCACCATTACTTGTAGCATTGTTACCACCATACTTGTAACAGTGTTACCACCATTACGTGTAATAGTGTTACCACCATTGCTTGTAATAGTGTTACCACCATTACTTGTAGCATTGTTACCACCATACTTGTAACAGTGTTACCACCATTACTTGTAACAGTGATACCACCATTACTTGTAACAGTGTTACCAGCATTACTTGTAATAGTGTTACCATCATTACTTGTAATAGTGGTTACCACCATTACTTGTAACAGTGTTTCCACCATTACTTGTAATATTGTTACCACCATTACTTGTAATAGAGTTACCACCATTGCTTGTAACATTTTTACCACCAGTACTTGTAATAGTGTTACCACCATTACATGTAACAGTGTTACCACCATTACTTGTAACAGTGATACCACCATTACTTGTAACAGTGTTACCAGCATTACTTGTAATAGTGTTACCATCATTACTTGTAACAGTGTTACCACCATTACGTGTAATAGTGTTACCACCATTGCTTGTAATAGTGTTACCACCATTACTTGTTATAGTGTTTCCACCCTTCCTTGTAATAGTGTTACCACCATTACTTGTTATAGTGTTACCGCCATTACTTGTAACATTGTTACCACCATTACCTGTAATAGTGTTACCACCATTACTTGTTATAGTGTTTCCACCCTTCCTTGTAATAGTGTTACCACCATTACTTATAATAGTGTTACCACCATTACTTGTAACATTGTTACCACCATTACTTGTTATGGTGTTACCACCATTACTTGTAATAGTGTTAACACCATTACTTGTAACATTGTTACCACCATTACTTGTTATGGTGTTACCACCATTACTTGTAATAGTGTTACCCCCATTACTTGTAACATTGTTACCACCATTACTTGTAATATTGTTTCCACCATTTCTTGTAACAGTGTTACCACCATTACTTGTAATAGTGTTAGCACCATTACTTGTAACAGTGTTACCACCAATACTTGTAATAGTGTTACCACCATTAATTGTAATAGAGTTACCACCATTACTTGTAACAGTGTTATCACCATTACTTGTAACAGTGTTACCACTATTACTTGTAATATTGTTACCACCATTGCTTGTAATAGTGTTACCACCATTACTTATAATAGTGTTACCACCATTACTTGTAATATTGCTACCACCATTATTTGTAATAGAGTGGTAACACTATTACAAGTAATGGTGGTAACACCATAACAAGTAATGGTGGTAACAATGTTACAACTAATGGTGGTAACACTATTACAAGTAAAGGTGGTAACACTATTACAAGTAATGGTGGTCACACTGTTACAAGTAATGGTGGTAACACTATTACAATTAATGGTGGTAACTCTGTTACAAGTAATGGTGGTAACACTGTTACAAGTAATGATGGTAACACTGTTACAAGTAATGGTGGTATCACTGTTACAAGTAATGGTGGTAACACTGTTACATGTAATGGTGGTAACACTATTACAAGTACTGGTGGTAAAAATGTTACAAGCAATGGTGGTAACTCTATTACAAGTAATGGTGGTAACAATATTACAAGTAATGGTGGTAACTCTATTACAATTAATGGTGGTAACACTATTACAAGTATTGGTGGGAACACTGTTACAAGTAATGGTGGTAACCCTATTACAAGTAATGGTGGTAACACTATTATAAGTAATGGTGGTAACACTATTACAAGGAATGGTGGTAACACTATTACAAGTAATGTTGGTAACACTGTTACAAGTAATGGTGGTATCACTGTTACAAGTAATGGTGGTAACACTATAACAAGTAATAGTGTTACCACCATTACTTGTAATAGTGTTACCACCATTACTTGTAATATTGCTACCACCATTACTTGTAATAGAGTTACCACCATTACTTGTAATAGTGTTACCACCATTACTTGTAACAGTGTTACCACCATTACTTGTAATAGTGTTACCACCATTACTTGTAATAGTGTTACCACCATTACTTGTAAACTATGCCCAGTTTAACATTTATGTTTCGTACTCCAGTAGACAAGTTGTAGTTTTAAGTTCGTAATACACTAAACTACATTCTGTATTTATTGATTTGTATTTCGTACTGCAGTAGATTAGCAATAAATGTTTATTTCGTACCGCAGTAGACTTATGATAGATTTATGTTTCGTACCGCAGTAGACTTATTGTAGATTTATGTTTCGTACCGCAGTAGACTTATTGTAGATTTATGTTTCGTACCGCAGTAGACATATTACAGATTTAGGTTTCGTACCGCAGTAGACTTATTGTAGATGTATTTTTGGGGCCGCAGTAGACTTATTGTAGATATATGTTTCGTGCCGCAGTAGACTTATTGTAGATGTATGTTTCGTGCCACAGTAGACTTATTGTAGATGTTTTTTTGGGGCCGCAGTAGACTTATTGGAGATGTATGTTTCGTGCCGCAGTAGACTTATTGTAGATGTATGTTTCTTGCCGCAGTAGACTTATTGTAAATGTATGTTTCTTGCCGCAGTAGGCTTACGATAGACATATGTTCCGTACTACTGTAGAATAATTTTAGATTTATGTTTCCTACAACAGAAAACTAACTGCAGCTGTATTTTTTCGTCCCACAGAAGACTTGTTTTGTGTATGTATGGTTGTAACATTATGACATTATGTAATGTTATACTATTACTATACAATTATTTTTAGATGAATTCTGTCATAAAATATTAATTTATCTTAAATGTAAGGATATAGACAAAATCGTTCAATAACTCTTTAACGTAAGCTTTAATTTGATAATCTAATTTAATTAGATGTTTTCTTTAATTGATTTTTTTTTATTTCATTGAATATTTTCTTTTCGATTTAATGCGATATTTTAATTTAATTGGATATTTTAATTCAATTGGATATTTTAATTTAATTGGATTTTTCTTTTTGATTTAATTGGGTATTTCAATCTAATTGGATATTTTAACTGAATTGTGTATTTGAATTTAATTGCATATTTTAATTTAACTTTTTGCTGGTATTGTTTTGTTCTTTCCCTTCAGCGTGTCCATGGAATCAGTTTTCGTACAACTGCAATGAAACCTGTCACTGTGTTAACAATGAGAGTTGTCCGTTTGAGTACTGTAATAACGGCTGTGAACCTGGATGGCAAACTTTGTTCTGCAATAAAGGTATGATTTAAACAAATATGTTTTTGATGCAGCGACCAATTAAGTTTGTATACAAACCATTACATATGCATTAATATATCATGCATATATCATCCGTTTATCATGTAGGCAACTAAACAAAGCACAATCTTTGCTTTGCTTCCTATTTTGAAGCAAAACGAAAATGCATCATTTATTTTCGAATCAAAAGGAAATGAAACATATTTAGTTTTCTTTAATATGCTGTTCTTCAGCTGTTGCTGTACAAAGCAATTGTTTTGAAAATGTGAATACCACTTTTCAATAAATATCGATACATCAATTTGAACCTCTGTTTGAAACAAATCGCGTTCAGATTTCTGTTTCTTCATTAGCTAGAGATTTACAGCGAATTTGTTGTATACTTTTACCTCGGTAACTGACACTATATGTCTATGACAGAGTGTGATACGTACAAGTACGGACCCGGCTGTTTATCCACGTGTGGTCACTGCAAGGACAATGTGACGTGTAACCACGTGGACGGAGTGTGTCCTAACGGCTGTGAACCCGGTTACCTAATCGATAAATGTGACACAGGTAAGTTATATTATATACATTTTATAAAAATTCGTACGTTTTACCTTTCAATTACCACAATATGTCGCTTTAGCTTTTATTTATAATATAAACATCACATAACGTCTATTTTAAATGAATACCAATTTGTAACCATTATGTTAAATAGAGAATGTTGACACAAAAATATCATACGATTTTTGGAAAAATGTTAGTATCGAGAAAACTGGAGGAACCCCCCAATAAATTCAAATATTTGTTGAACCGAAACATACGGAAGAGCATAAGGGTCATGTCGTAAAAAATATTTTCGTTTTTTCGTGTTAATAACTCGAAATTTCGAGATTTATTTGTTTCAAAAAGCTTAACAGAAATAAATGCAAAAATATAATTATTTGCATAATTATAATGGTATTGAACAGAGTTGTTTCAATGTATCTATTTATTTCAAAAGTCAGCATATTTCAATTTGACGTCATAATCTATGGCAAGTGTTTTCCCGACCAGAAACAGGAATCCTGTATTTAAGAGAAGCATATGGGTTTTTAGATATAATTCGAGCGTAATGGTTGGAAAAAGTCACAAAACTCATAAAGCCATGTTATATTTATCTAAGCATCATTACTTTACTTGTATAAAAGAAAATTAGTAAGCCTAGTGTCTTTATAAAAAATGTTAACTCAAGTTAAATAAACATGATAACCAACCAGCGCTCGTTCGGGAACCTCTATATTATATTTGAAATATCGTGTATTATATTTAATTCCATGTCAATACAAAACACAATATTTTCAAAATGAATCAAAATAAATCCAAGGATGTACAAATATTGTGATATTTCTTACTTGTTACGCAATAGAAATCCACAAGTACTCAAAGTTTTCTAGAATATCTTTTTTTTTCATCTCCTTTTCTTCTTCTTCTTCTTCTACCTCTATCGTAATCTCCTACTGAACTCAAATGTATTAGCGTAGTTGTCGTTGATATTTAATCCGGCTGTAAGTCAATCACAGCACCGTAATTAGATTGATTTTCCTGTCAACCTATAACCTATACTTATGCTTAAAATTTGTCTCAATGATATGGTTTAGATTCTTTTTCTATATATTTATTACCTGACTGAATTCCACACATGCATTGTGTTTAGCCGTTATGTATCTTTAAAGGTGAAATAATTCCAATGAAAGAAGAAACATTCATTTGTATACGATCATATAGCCGAAACATTGTGATCAGCGAGTCTATAAAGCGCCAATATCATGTGCTTGTCAGTAAAGCAGTCTTCCGGTTTATACAGGCGACTTCTATTTATGAAAAGTTGATGGTTCTTGTCTTGCACTGTCAGCTTTAAATTCTTTGACGGAACACAATCTTCCATTTCAGAATGTTCATTCAGAACTTTTGGTGAAAACTGTTCTCAAAATTGTTTCTGTGAGACTGATAACTGTGATCACGTGACCGGCATATGTGACGTGGATCTGTGTCAAAAAGGCTATATGGGACCAACGTGTAGTGACGGTAAGTGTAATATTGATTGTCATTTAAGAACTTTTCTGTCAACAAAATCATACAAAACAAAAACAATATAACCGCGAGAAAGGATAACAACAAAAACATGCTTTGGTAACAGCTGGGTTAGAAATTTGTGGAGATATTTGGTAATGCATTTTGTTTGGAACTCATGTCAGTAATGACAAATTTACGATTATTTTCATTTAGCACGGTTGGATTGCGGGTTTTTACTGTTGTTATTTTAACAGACATTTCATGAAGCACTTCACTGTGGTAAATATAAGCCGCGTCAGTGCATACTGACAAATTGTTCTAAAGCGTTTACGTAAACAATATCGGAAAATATTCAGGAATATGCAGCTGTTGTCTTCACATTTATCTTCATGTTGATGGCATATACCTACGGCAAAGTTAAATCATTTAACACTGTGGGTGTATGGATAATACTTTTAACACTATGGGTGTATGGATAATGCTCTTAACACTGGGTGTATGGATAATACTTTTAACACTTTGGGTGTATGGATAATGCTTTTAACACTGTGGGAGTATGGATAATGCTTTTAACACTGTGGTTGTATGGATAATTCTTTTAACACTATGGGTGTATGGATAATACTTTTAAAAATGTGGGTGTATGGATAATGCTTTTAACACTGTGGTTGTATGGATAATGCTTTTAACACTATGGGGGTATGGATAATGCTTTTAACACTATGGGGGTATGGATAATGCTTTTAACACTATGGGTGTACGGATAATGCTTTTAACACTGTGGGTGTACGGATAATACTCTTAACACTATGGGTGTATGGATAATACTTTTAACACTGAGGGTGTATGGATAATGCTTTTAACACTGTGGTTGTATGGATAATGCTTTTAACACTATGGGGGTATGGATAATGCTTTTAACACTATGGGTGAATGAATAATACTTTTAACACTGTGGGTGTATTGATAATACTTTAACACTTTGGGTGTATGGATGAAACTTTTAACACTGTGGGTGTATTGATAATACTTTAACACTTTGGGTGTATGGATGAAACTTTTAACACTGTGGGTGTATTGATAATACTTTAACACTTTGGGTGTATGGATGAAACTTTTAACACTGTGGGTGTATTGATATTGTTTTTCACCCTGTGGGTGGATGGATGATACTTTTAACACTCTGGGTGTATGGATAATACTTTTAACACTATGGGCGTATGGATAATGCTTTTAACACTGTGGTTGTATGGATAATTCTTTTAACACTATGGGTGTATGGATAATACTTTTAAAAATGTGGGTGTATGGATAATGCTTTTAACACTGAGTGTATGGATAATACTTTTAACACTGTGTGTGTATGGATAATGCTTTTAACACGGTGGGTGTACGGATAATACTTTTAACACTATGGGTGTATGGATAATACTTTTAAAAATGTGGGTGTATGGATAATGCTTTTAACACTACGGGTGTATGGATAATACTTTTAACACTTTGGGTGTACGGATAATACTTTTAACACTTTGGGTGTACGGATAATACTTTTAACACAAATGTCGGTGTATGGATAATACTTTTAACACTGAGGGTGTATGGATAATGCTTTTAACACTGTGGTTGTATGGATAATGCTTTTAACACTATGTGTGTATGGATAATGCTTTTAACACTATGTGTGTATGGATAATGCTTTTAACACTATGTGTGTATGGATAATGCTTTTAACACTATGTGTGTATGGATAATGCTTTTAACACTATGTGTGTATGGATAATGCTTTTAACACGGTGGGTGTACGGATAATACTTTTAACACTATGGGTGTATGGATAATACTTTTAACACTGCGGGTGTATGGATAATGCTTTTAACACTGGGTGTATGGATAATACTTTTAACACTATTGGTGTATGGATAATGCTTTTAACACTGTGGGAGTATGGATAATGCTTTTAACACTATGGGTGTATGGATAATACTTTTAAAAATGTGGGTGTATGGATAATGCTTTTAACACTTTGGGTGTACGGATAATACTTTTAACACAAATGTCGGTGTATGGATAATACTTTTAACACTGCGGGTGTATGGATAATGCTTTTAACACTTTGGGTGTATGGATAATGCTTTTAACACTACGGGTGTATGGATAATACTTTTAACACTATTGGTGTATGGATAATACTTTTAACACTGAGGGTGTATGGATAATGCTTTTAACACTGGGTGTATGGGTAATGCTTTTAACACTATGGGTGTATGGATAATGCTCTTAACACTGGGTGTATGGATAATACTTTTAACACTGCGGGTGTATGGATAATGCTTTTAACACTTTGGGTGTACGGATAATACTTTTAACACTGTGGGTGTATGGATACTGCTTTTAACACTATGGGTGTACGGATAATACTTTTAACACAAATGTCGGTGTATGGATAATACTTTTAACACTGCGGGTGTATGGATAATGCTTTTAACACTGTGGTTGTATGGATAATTCTTTTAACACTATGGGTGTATGGATAATACTTTTAAAAATGTGGGTGTATGGATAATGCTTTTAACACTGGGTGTATGGATAATGCTTTTAACACTGAGTGTATGGATAATACTTTTAACACTGTGGTTGTATGGATAATTCTTTTAACACTATGGGTGTATGGATAATACTTTTAACACTGAGGGTGTATGGATAATGCTTTTAACACTGGGTGTATGGGTAATGCTTTTAACACTATGGGTGTATGGATAATACTTTTAACCCTGTGGGTGTATGGATAATACTTTTAACACTATGGGCGTATGGATAATGCTTTTAACACTGTGGGTGTATGGATAATACTTTTAACACTGTGGGTGTATGGATGATACTTTCAACACTGTGGGTGTATTGATATTGTTTTTAACACTGTGGGTGGATGGATGATACTTTTAACACTCTGGGTGTATGGATAATACTTTTAACACTGTGGGTGTATGGATAATACTTTTAACACTTAAATTTGGGAGTATGGCTAATACTTTTAACACTGTGGGTGTATGGATAATACTTTTAACACTCTGGGTGTATGGATAATACTTTTAACCCTTAAATTTGGGTGTATGGCTAATACTTTTAACACTGTGGGTGTATGGATGGTACTTTTAACACTGTGGGTGTATGGATAATGCTTTCAACACTGTGGGTGTACGGATAATACTTTTAACACTTTGGGTGTACGGATAATACTTTTAACACAAATGTCGGTGTATGGATAATACTTTTAACACTGTGGGTGTATTGATATTGTTTTTAACACTGTGGGTGTATGGATGATACTTTTATCACTGTGGGTGTATGGATGATACTTTTAACACTCTGGGTGTATGGATAATACTTTTAACACTTAAATTTGGGTGTATGGCTAATACTTTTAACACTGTGGGTGTATGGATAATACTTTTAACACTTTGGGTGTATGGATAATACTTTTAACACTGTTTGTGTATGGATAATACTTTTAACACTGTGGGTGTATTGATAATACTTTAACACTTTGGGTGTATGGATGAAACTTTTAACACTGTGGGTGTATGGATGATACTTTTAACACTGTGGGTGTACGGATAATACTTTTAACACTGTGGGTATATGGATAATACTTTAAAGTAAAACAGAGTAAAATATATCACAGCGTCATCACAAGATAAGATGGTCTAAACACTCACACTGGATATGAACAGAACAGGACAGAACGCGATGCTGAAAACTGTATACGTTATATATATTACTAATATACTTTGACGTCGACTGCTCAGGCCAGAGTTCACTACCTTGATGACGTTCTCATTTTTATTTTTGTTAATCTTTACCTATAACCAAATATTGTAGGTAGAATCACATGTGTGCCTTGTGTTCGTCATTAATGATACAAGGTGGATTTCTTAGTCCCCGATGTTTGCCGTAACCTTTGTTAGCCACAGTTAGCTTTTTTGAGTAGTGGCACAGTTCATAAGTAACTCAATATTATTTTTTTTTCAATCAATCAATTCACCTTTTATTTTTGAAAGTCATATAATTGAGGGTTTTTTTACGCACCTGCCCTTCTGTTTCAACAGTAGTTTAGACTCTAGCATTTCCGATGAGTCCTAAAAGGAAGTAACAGCTGTGAGATGCAGTGTATTTCATTTTTGGCATATTCTATCTAAAAACAATTTATGTATGGTGTGTATCGTATGCTCCACCTTTCAAAATTTAAATTTGATATTGATCAGTATACCTCTAGCTTATGAAATGTATATATTTGAGGAGTTTGACGCCCTCACCCCTCCCCATTTCTGTTTCAACAGTAGTTTAGACCAAATTGGAAGTCCACCTTTGTGGTCTCTATAGCATCAACAATGAACCTAGAAGGAAGAAATAACTGTATGATGCAGTGTATTTCATTTTTGACATACAGTATATATGTCCAATATTGTCGGTGCAATCACATGTGTGTTGTGTTGTGTGTGTGTGTGTGTGTGTGTGTGTGTGTGTGCCACAAGTTCATCGTTCTGAAATGAAAGTTTAGTCACAGGCTGGAATTCATCAAATGTCAAATAAAAGTGTAAACTCTTTATGTGTCTATGTTCAGATATCAATAGTAGAAAGACCAAATATTAGCATTGCAGAATAATCTTAACTTTTAAATATCCTTCGTTTGATTTCGAATATGAACAATTGCGGAGTTATTATTTCAAAATCACCAAAAAATTATATTTGCTCGATATTATGTTTGGTTCTGGTTTTTTTAATCAGTTTGTCCTCCTGGTCAGTTTGGTAACAACTGCCTGATGACGTGTCATTGCCTGATTGGCGGTTGTCTCCCTACGGACGGCATGTGTATCGAGAACGCCGGGTGTGAACCAGGATGGCAGGGCCTCTCGTGCAGTGAAGGTACTGTACACACATCGCATACCATTTATACCCTCCATATGGTTTCTCTTCGGTAGTTGTATTGCAATTATCCCGGGGTTTTTTAATTCTCCTGAATCCCATTTTTTTATTATTGCAGATAATATTCATTCGTAAATGAAAACGGGTATACTCATTTAAACATAAGAAAATCAGTGATAACATTCCAGTTAACATGAGTTTTGTGTAATATCCCATCGTTATATATTCATAGGTTATCCCACGGTGTCTGCGATGAACTCGAGATTTTATCCGTGTGCGATGAAAGAAAGTGTTCGAACGCCAAACAGTGATATTACTGTGCGATAAACAGTTTATCATCTGTTTGCGTGTGGGAATACAATGAACCTTAAAACTATGCAGAAAGAAATTATTATCACAGAATTATCGTAATTGGCTTCTCCATATGCATATTTACGCTTAAAATGATGTTGTTATTCCCACATTTTCTTTGTAGTCTTATGATGATATTTTTGTGACGGACAACTTTGTGTCGATATTATTTCCGTTTCATGACTTCACTTGGCGCAAGAATACATTTGAGGAAATACTTTCCAAAATGGGAAAAGTCCCTTCTCAATGTCTTCTCGAGTACTCTCACACTGACATCCCGTGATAATGAGTTTATCATGCCACTGATATTTGGTATAAAGTAGTATATAGATGAGACATTGCCGATTGTAAGATGAATATCCAATCGAACAAGTCGATTCTCGCGTGTGACATGAGCTCTTTAGCGAGTAGGTAATTCAAGAAAAAGAAACTCACCAGAATTGACATCAATCCTAATCGTTCCATCATACACAAAGATGATACGGACATCGCGCCGCTTGGCGATGTTATTTTTTTCAGTTTGCAGTAATTCAAAACATAAACCATGACGTGCGAATGAAGAAACAGGTAACGGGAGAAACAATCTATTATGTCAAATAGTTACGGAATCTGATGGGTTTACTACACGCAGTTTTAAACTGGGATTTATCTTATTCTACAAGGTGGAGTTTAAAATCGTTTTTTTATGTTTAAATATTTCAGAATGTGATCCATCAACTTTTGGAGATGGTTGCACACAGCAGTGTGGGTATTGTCTGATGGGGGCAGCATGTGACCATATAACCGGTCGTTGTCCGGGAGACTGTGAGGATGGCTTTCAACAGCCTCTGTGCAAGCAAGGTTAGAGTAGCAGTACAAAAATGTTTTTTTTCAATTCAAAATATTTGATTAAATCAAACAATTCAATGGGAATTGGGCAACAGGCTATGCCTATTCCGTCTTTGCGTATTGCAGAGTTATCTTCTCTTGGGAGCAGGGATTGATTGTTACGTCATTGGTTTGTGTTAGAAAATTACGTCGTTTTCTGAAAAATTGATGACGTAACTCTCACAAACCAATGACGTAACAATTAATACCTGCTCACAAGAGAGGATAACTCTGCAATACGCAAAGACGGAATAGAAGCCCTTTTCCCTTGGGTTACATACATTTCAAACAATAACATAATCATAATTTAGACATTGACAAATTAGCACTGGCTTGGAACATTAAATAGTACTTAAAATACTTAATACTTAATAGTTAATAGTTAATAGTCTCTATCTATCTCTTAACAAAGCAAAATTAAAAATTAAAAAATTAAAATAACTGAGGTGAAACAAATACAGTTGGTGGTTTTTTTGTAATTTTTTCTTTACATAGTTACCAGTTTATATAAAATATATTTCAAAGTGGAAAGCCATGTATGTGTGTGTATACTGCATTTGTAAATAATCAAATTTTATATATTTTACAACATATATCAATATCAAAAACTGGAACCTCCATTCAGTACAGTAAATATTAAATAGTATCAGTTGAAAAAATTGTAACACCAACTAGTCCTCCATCACCACTCCTACTCCAGATAACAATTATAACTGGGCAGCACTAAAATGTCCATACATACCACCACTGTGTGCTTACCCAGTCATTGACAATCCAGAGCAGGAGCCGTGTTGAAGGAGTATTCATGTAGACATGTATATATACATTAGCATTGGGACTGGAATTAACAGTTATTTCTAAATCTGTTAGTGGATTCAATATATTTCTGACAAAATAATGTTGCAGTAGTATTGGAAGTTATATTTGCTGTTTAGGGGATAGTACGTTGTTTTGAGTGGCTATACTGGCGCTTAGAACATGAAATTTGTGTTTGAACTCGAGACCGATAGGTCGAGAGTTTAAACCAAATTTCATGTTCTAATCGCCAGTATAGACACGAAAAACAACGTACTATCCCCATTCTAACACACCTTAACAAATAAACTACGCTAATATGTTTAGAAACATTGTAGGCCTATTTCCTTGTACAAAAATACTTTGTGACCTGAACTGGCGACGTGTCATTCTGCAGCGGACTGACCAATCGGAAAGAAGCTTTCAAAAGTCGGTCATTTAGCCCCGCCCATACTGGCGAGAGCTCGATCTGTATGTTGACGAGGCGGAATATTTGGATTGTTCGTGAACGTCCTGTTACCAAAGTTTATACGACACATTCGGATTAATATTGAACAAGTTCTTACATTTCCATGTCAGTATGCATACCAATCGGTGCTTATCGACNGTGTACTTTTTACATTTTAATTCATTCAACAAATACATTTCATCGGTCGTTTCTGTTCTGTTGCCTACTAGTCTGTATCAGCGGGATTTCGCTAAGAGGCGAGCTTGACGCCATATTGTTTTGGTTAGAAACGGGGCGTGGCTGAAGTGCGATGGGAGGAGCTTAACACGATTGATCATGATACATGTACTATCGCAGATTAGAACATGGTCCGTATCCAATCAAAACACGTGTTGCAAACGAATCGTGTTAGAATATATGATAGTGATCAACTTCTTCTTTTGAACTGCTATTGACATTCAACATGATTGGACATCTAACTAGGTCTTGCCATGCCATTGCAAATATTTGGATATTTAACCTTGCTATCGATGATCAAAATGATGGGACATCGAACTAGGTCTAACCATTACATAACGAATAATTACGTAATATATATTGCATTACAAATGCAAGAGATGTACAATATGCAACTCTCACACACAATCAATGTTTCTTTTAACAGCATGTGGTGGCAACACCTACGGAACGAACTGCGCTCAAGTCTGTGGAGCCTGTAGGGGTTCAATACCATGTGAACACGCGTCGGGAGTCTGTCCGGATTCTTGTGAGCCTGGTTGGACTGGACTGTTGTGCAAAACAGGTAACTTAGATGTTTGGCCCCTTGCCTAATCAAAAAAAAAATCATAGGGTGCATATTTCATATTTTGTGTGATGTTAATGGGTTCAAAACTAGTGCGGAGTTCAGCAAAAGTCATATCCCAGATTTCTGAGATGACAATATTTTTCTGAAGTAATATAAATATGAGCTATATGCCATGGATCTAAAATATTTAACTTTATCAAATCATACCTATCATGAACATAACGGAATTATTTTAGTGTATGTTTTGTTTTATGCACATGTGTTTCTTGTCACTCTCTTTGATCAATAAGATAAGGGAGACAAATCTTAAAATATCTGTATTTCCAATAAAGTATATAAATTCACCTTTGTTTGTTAACGCTGTGGTATAGTTTGTCGTTGTTTGTTAACGCTGTGGTATATTATGTCCTTGTTTGTTAACGCTGTGGTATATTATGTCCTTGTTTGTTGACGCTGTGGTATAGTATGTCCTTGTTTGTTAACGCTGTGGTATATTATGTCCTTGTTTGGTGACGCTGTGGTATATTATGTCCTTGTTTGTTGACGCTGGGGTATATTATGTGTCCCTGTTTGTTAACACTGTGTTATATAATGTGTCCTTGTTTGTTGACGCTGTGGGATATTATGTGTCCTTGTATGTTGACGCTGTGGTATATTATGTGTCCTTGTTTGTTGACGCTGTGGTATATTATGTCCTTGTTTGTTGACGCTGTGGTATATTATGTGTCCTTGTATGTTGACGCTGTGGTATATTATGTGTCCCTGTTTGTTAACACTGTGGTATATAATGTGTCCTTGTTTGTTGACGCTGTGGTATATAATGTCCTTGTTTGTTGTCGCTGTGGTATATTATGGGTCCTTGTTTGTTGACACTGTGGTATATTATGTCCGTGTTTGTTAACGCTGTGGGATATTATGTTTCCTTGTTTGTTTTCACTGTGGTATATTATGTGTCGCTGTTTGTTAACACTGTGTTATATAATGTGTCCTTGTTTATTGACGCTGTGGTATATAATCTGTCCTTGTTTGTTGACGCTGGGGTATAGTATGTTTCCTTGTTTGTTGTCGCTGTGGTATATTATGTGTCACTGTTTGTTAACACTGTGTTATATAATGTGTCCTTGGTTGTTGACGCTGTGGTATAGTATGTGTCCTTGTTTGTTAACGATGTGGTATATTATGTCCTTGGTTGTTGACGCTGTGGCATATTATGTTTCCTTGTTTGTTGACGCGGTGGTATATTATGTCCTGGTTTGTTAACGCTGTGGTATAGTTTGTCGTTGTTTGTTAACGCTGTGGGATATTATGTTTCCTTGTTTGTTGACGCTTTGGTATATTTGTGTCCTTGTTTGTTGTCGCTGTGGTATATCATGTTTCCTTGTTTGTTGACGCTGTGTTATATTATGTTTCCTTGTTTGTTAACGCTGTGGTATATTATGTCCTTGTTTGTTGACGCTGTGGTATATTATGTTTCCTTGTTTGTTGACGCTGTGGTATATCATGTGTCCATTTTTTTTGACGCTGTGGTATATTACGTGTCCTTGTTTGTTGACGCTTTGGGATATTATGTCCTTGTTTGTTAACGCTGTGGTATATTAGGTGTCCTTGTTTGTTGACGCTGTGGTAAAGTATGTGTCCTTGTTTGTTAACGCTGTGGTATATTATGCCCTTGTTTGTTGACGCTGTGGGATATTACGTGTCCTTGTTTGTTGACGCTTTGGTATATTATGTGCTTGTTTGTTAACGCTGTGGTATATAATGTGTCCTTGTTTGTTGACGCTGTGGTATATTATGTCCTTGTTTGTTAACGCTGTGGTATATTATGCCCTTGTTTGTTGACGCTGTGGTATATTACGTGTCCTTGTTTGTTGACGCTTTGGTATATTATGTCCTTGTTTGTTAACGCTGTGGTATATAATGTGTCCATGTTTGTTAACGCTGTGGTATATTATGTGGCCTTGTTTGTTGACGCTGTGGTATATTATGTCCTTGTTTGTTAACGCTGTGGTATATTCTGTGGCCTTGTTTGTTGACGCTGTGGTATATTATGTGTCCTTGTTTGTTGACGCTTTGGTATATTATGTGTCCTTGTTTGTTGATGCTGTGGTATATTATGTGTCCTTGTTTGTTGACACTGTGGTATATTATGTCCTTGTTTGTTGACGCTGTGGTATATTATGTGTCCTTGTTTGTTAACGCTGTGGTATATAGTGTGTCCTGGTTTGTTGACGCTGTGGTATATTATGTGTCCTTGTTTGTTGACGCTGGGGTATAGTATGTTTCCTTGTTTGTTGACGCTATTTTTTCAAAATTGTTTTCCTGAAGAATGTAACCCTGGATATTATGGACAAGATTGCAACCAAATATGTAACTGCAGAAATAATACGGCTTGCGACCCAGTCGTAGGTACTTGCCCGAACGGCGAGTGTGACTACGGATGGACTGGCCTCACGTGCGGCGATCGTAAGTGCCATGCTTTTAATTGTATTTAAAAATATTATCATTTCTATGTCAACGGGAAAATGAAAGTTATTAAAGACATCAAGATCAGGACAACATATCAACAGTGTGTATTTTTGTATGTCGACCGGTTTTATTGACTGATAGTTCGGACGTCAATACTGTGTATATAAATGTTATATAATTTGATAACAAAGAACAAAAGGAGATATTGGAACACTTCAAGCAGGTAAAATTCAAAACAAAAATTAATTTAAGAATTTGACAGACAGTAAATATCTAAAATAATTTCAAAGTTAACGTCAAGCGTCAACATAAACTGTTGGTTTTGTCTGATAGGCTGTCTCCTAGGTACTTACTCATACAACTGTCAGAAGACATGCAATTGTCTGGTGGGATTTTGTGATCCTGCGGATCCGGAAGGTATATGTCCTGTTCAAGGATGTTTACCAGGCTGGACGGGACGTGCTTGTAATGAAGGTAAACAAAGGATATATTTATCCTCTGATAAATAAGGAATTTTCAATATAATTACCCGTTGTCGAGGTTAATCGTCAAAGGTGTGATTCACAGTAATTTAAGTGAAGAGGAGGATTATTATGTTAGAGATTTGCTAGAAACATTATAGCGAAAATCGGATTCGCTTGATCCTTTTTTCAAAAGACAAGATGATAATACATGCAAATATGTGTATTAATCAAACTAATGCATCACAATATTGGACAAAACATACATGATGTCTCGATTTGTTACTATGAACTGGGGAATTAAAACGGTGCTGTTTAAAAAATAGTAAAGCAATTATTTGATTGATTATAAGACCGTATTTTTCCTGTAAAGTTTAAAAGCGAAAAGATAGATACAAAAAAGCTGAAACCGTTTCTACCCTAAAGAAGAACCAACTCGTCAAAACCCTTCAATTCATTTCGTTTGTATAAAGAAATCCCTAATTGCACTCCTGTGTAAATGGAATTGTACAGATTTTATAATTTCTTACTACTCACTTTTCAAACCCCCACCAGTAAGGTCAGATGTATTCATTTCAGTTTGTCGTAATGGAACCTACGGCCCCTCGTGCACGTGGACATGTGGCGCCTGTTTCGGGGAGGAACCATGTGACCACAAATCTGGTGTGTGTCCAACCGGATGTTCCCCGGGATACACCGGACTAGCTTGCATCTCAAGTACGTATCACGAAAACGACTGTACAATCAACCGGAAGTCCGAAACCTAATGACGCATGTCTCCTTGCTGTAATTTTGACTCCTTTCTAAAAAGAGTTCTATACTTAGAGATGAGTAAATCAACTTTTAAACATCGCAATTGAGTTTTAAAATGCAGGCTGTAAAATACAATGGTGCAAGTTATCTTTATTTATTAAATAATATGTTGATGAAAAAGAAAGGGACAATAATTTTATCTTGAATATATCAATGTGTTTTGTAATTTGCAACCATATATTTGGATACTCCTATCATCTATGTAATATCTTACATAATTAATATGGCGATAATAACGGATAACTTACTAGTGCGACATCCATCTTTCCCTTTTGAGAGAGGTTGAGTCTATGTTATCCATTGGCTAGACTATTTTAGTCTGTTGATCGTGACTATGTACCTCGGGCAGGGCACGAGTCTAAAGGTCTCTGCATTCCTAATTTGTGTTTCAGTGTTGTGTTTCCTTTACTATTTACAAGATAAAAATAAGCCGAGAAATTCAAGCGACTCTGACCATTACACCGACGCGGCTACCGAAAACGAGGTTTTGATGTTGAGCTCAATACTCTCGACACGATCAAAGTGACAAATCGTCAATGATTTTGTCAGTATGTAACTGATTAGTCCGAATTATTCTGACGTTTTATCGATTTTTTTCATATCGGTCTGTCGTCGATTAACGTCAGAACTCTATAATATGCGGGAAATATGCGACCCGCGCCCGGAGCGCACTTCAAACTGATATTTTAGAAACAAATCGTCACTTTCACACACATATCGCACATGGATCGAAAGATCTATTCTTTATGCACTAGGTGTTATCAATAAGATGTTTCAAAGACCATTACGAAAAGCATTTTCCAACGTTTTCTTTACCAACTCATGTTTTTTATGGAAACTAGGCCATGAGAAATGTCACATGACTTGACGAGATCTCGCGTTACCGAAGGTATTTCCCAACGTTATGACGTAGGCCGGCGAGATTTTAGTCACGTGGCATTGGAAGGCGGGGCTATCAAAAAACTAGAGTAAAACAGAGTAAGTTTGAAAAAATATGTTTTTAGTGATTGTATTAGTTGTTTGAGGCATGTTCTGTTTGTTCATCTTGTTCATAAAGAATTGATCTTTCGATCCATGTGCGACATGTGTGTGAAAGTGACGATTTGTTTCTAAAATATCAGTTTGAAGTGCGCTCCGGGCGCGGGTCGCATATTTCCCGCATATTATAGAGGGCCGGAGTTCTGACGTTAATCGACGACAGACCGATATGAAAAAAGTCGATAAAACGTCAGAATAATTCGGACTAGTAACTGATGTGACGTAGAACGAGAATTCGCGGCCAGGAGAGATCACGGATGCGAGTCTGATGTATGGATGGTAAACATTGCGTTCAAATATGTATACATCGCGTTCTTACATATGTATACATTGCATTCTTACATATGTAAACATTGCATTCTTACATAGGTATACATCGAATCTTACATAGGTATACATCGAATCGTACATAGGTATACATCGAATCTTACATAGGTATACATCGCGATCTTAAATATTAGGTATACATCGCGTGCATCCAGTATTTTTGTCCCAATGGTACGAACCGTATTGATTAACACAATATACCAATACTAGTATATGTGTCTACCTAAGTAGATGCACCGTGTCTAATAACCGCACGCTTTTTGTCAACTTCATTTTTTATGCGTTTTCTTTTATCCAATGGTGCTAAAATATAAAACAAGTGGAGAGGAATCACCAAGCCCATAAACAGTCGATTTGACTACAGAGATCTCTTCTGTTACAGCGTGTGCTAACTGACTACAGATATCTCTTCTGTTACAGCGTGTGATAACTGACTACAGAGATCTCTTCTGTTACATCGTGTGATAATTGACTACAGAGATCTCTTCTGTTACACCGTGTGATAACTGACTACGGAGATCTCTTCTGTTACAGCGTGTGATAACTGACTACGGAGATTTCTTCTGTTACAGCGTGTGATAATTGACTACAGAGATCTCTTCTGTTACAGCATGTGATAACTGACTACGGATATCTCTTCTGTTACAGCGTGTGATAACTGACTACGGAGATTTCTTATGTTACAGCGTGTGATATTTGACTACAGAGATCTCTCCTGTTACAGCGTGTGATATTTGACTACAGAGATCGCTTCTGTTACAGCATGTGATCACTGACTACGGATATCTCTTCTGTTACAGCGAGTGATAATCGACTACAGAGATCTCTTCTGTTACAGCGTGTGATAACTGGTGGCACGGACAGGATTGCACATTGAGGTGTGGCTACTGCTATAGAGACGCCATATGTAATCCCGTTACCGGGGTATGTCCGAATGGATTGTGCAGCACGGGATGGGGTGGAGCCACATGTACAACACGTAGGAAACTTTATAAGCATATTGTATATGTTTTGTTGTTGGTTTTTTTCATTTTTTTTTCATTTGAAATTTTACTGAAAACATGTTACTTGAAAAAATACAGTCGTAATAGGGTAGGATGAATGTATGAATATGTCTAAATGATTCCTTAAGAATAAACTTCCTAATAAATTGCCACCAGTTTAAAAGACGAGTCATTACGTTTTCCTCTGTATTAATGAAGGGCATAATTAGCCTTTGTACTGTATATATAAACCTTACAGAGTTGTATCATTGATTTGGTACATCTATGAATCTAAAACGTATATCTTTGCCGTTA
Organism: Mizuhopecten yessoensis; assembly: GCF_002113885.1. Lineage (NCBI taxonomy): Eukaryota > Metazoa > Mollusca > Bivalvia > Pectinida > Pectinidae > Mizuhopecten > Mizuhopecten yessoensis. The sequence continues at coordinate 770,368 of NW_018407282.1, read as the reverse complement.
TTGCAACATCTTAATCTTTGCTTTCCTTTCAGTGTTGATCTTGTTCATTTAATTTTACGGATCCCCTCATATCTCCTTCGTTAATGATGTTTGCCTGAATGAATGGCTCTACATTAATCATGCTATCTTTGATGCCGAAATGAATATCTGTAGTAAAATGGATAACCACAGATATACCGAAAATCAGATCCATTCGAAAAATAGAAAAATGCTCAAACATATGACTTCTGTTTGTTGGTATAATAAATCACTATTTTTTAAATTACCGTCTTTGTATTATAATGCTGTTGATTGTATTTCTGTTGCCAAGCATGCCCTTCCACAAGGTTTGGTGAGGGATGTCTTTCCCTGTGCTCAGAGAACTGTGTGAATCAGGAATGTGACCGATACAACTCCTCCTGTACTTCCGGTTGTATACCTGGATACCAGGGACACGCATGCACCGAGCCGATACCGATAGGATCAGTTGATGGTAGGAGCATACGATTTAGACAAGTGAAATTGACATCGAGAACCCTCAAGGGAGAAAAACAAAAACTCTATCGGGGACCAAATCGAATAACTTATGATATTAACCCCAAATTATGAAATTATTATCCGTATACTTCGCATTGCTTTATCATATACTAGGTGGTATGGACGGAAGCTACTGTTTAAATGGACGAATTTGAAAATAAAAGCACATTGGAAAGTCCTTAAAAAAAAAAATGGTTGTCGTTTTGGTTTAACTGTTAAAGTGGCGAAGTAAAATGGACCGAAAGATCAGTATTGCTATTGATACTGACCAATTTTATACAAACTCATCTACCACTTTAAGTTTGTGTATTTGATGTAAAATTAGTTGATAAATATCAAAATCGCGATAAATCGATCATAAAATGAGCCAGTATTTTTTCATCACAGTAAAGTGTTATGAAACGCAACCAAAGATTAGGGATACACTTGAGTTTTTGATATCGTCTATGGTATTGCCTTAATAGAAATATGTCTTTGTTAACATGACAGTATAAAATGTTGTATAAAATAATCACATCAGAAATGTGTAAATGTGTCCTGTTTTTTGCGATTTGATGTTTGCACCTAACGTGAAAATAGTGTGATGGATTTGAAATGTATCGGCTATTATCGTTCCGATACTACTCAACATAAGCAATCAGGCTGCATACCTTTGTGTGAACTCGTATTCATCCAAGCAATTAGAACGAACGTCTAATATTACACCTTACATGGTGTGTCTTACCCATATCTTTGATTGAAACACACGTATTACGTATTATGGTGTTGTTTTTCCAGATTATTGGAGAGAACACACAAAGCTCGTTCTCTACATCATAGCGGGGATTCTTTTCTTGATGGCTTTTCTTGTGATCCTGTGTTGTCTCAGAAGGTAGGAACCGTTCAAAGATATTTTCACAAAGAATCTCTCGACTTGCTTTTGTTGTCAGTGTGTCTTTAATTTGTATTTGATATCTTCAATACAAGCAAAGTGATGTTCAACAAAGTATGCATCTTTCGGATTCAAATATTAATAATGTGGAAAACTCGCTCTGTGATTTCAGGGACCTGGGACTGTATTCATGAAACCGTTCTCATTCTCAAGTTTGGATTCTGTACTAAAGCCCGTTTTCTTGTCACGGTGTTAAATTTAGAACAAAAGACATTTTGTTGAGGATTTGAAAAGAAAAAAACCCACTTTCAAACCGAATATTCTTTTCAAAGATACAGAAGGTTTTTTGACCGTATCACATGGTTTAATTGCATGTAAAGAAAGTTGCCTTGAGCACAGAATCCATGTTTGAGCATGAGAACAGTTTCACGAATACTGACCCTGCACTCTAAAATGTACTTTCAATGGATAATATTATTAATGGTGACATATTCTGTGAAAATCCTTATTTTCATTGATGAATTAATGCTCACACCAAAAGTGCTATAGAATGCTATTCCGTCTTTGCGTATTGTAGAGTTATCTTCTCTTGAGAGCAGGTATTGATTGTTACGTCATTGGTTCGTATGAGAAAAGTACGTCGCTTTCTCAAAAATTGATGACGTTACTCTCACAAACAAATGAGGTAACAATAAATACCTGCTCTCAAGAGAAGATAACTCTGCAATACGCAAAGACGGAATAGACAGCAAATAAAATTGTTGCAATCAGAGTTTAGCGCAAATTTGGTGAAATAAGATTACCACCAAATTATCTTAAATAAGTAATTTAGTCATCCTCGCATAATACTTTTTTATTTAAAGAAATGAATATAGGTAAAACCATCTGAACTCTTAATTCCAGAAAGAAAGTTCTAAAATGATTTCATCATGCGTCCATGTACTGCTAAGCTATACTTTAATTGATTGTTTCGTATAAACATTAGTGCATTGTTCAAAACTACGGTACATGTATACTGCCCGGATCATATATATTGACCCTGTCTACATATATCTAGTGCAGTACATTCCAAAACAAAACAATACATTGGCGGAGTCAATTTACCGGTCTGGGTATGTAATGATTTTTAACAATGGATATCGTTAAATCTGAAACATTGTTATATTGTACACAGGCTTTAGGCGTTCAATAGCATTGTTTTATCTCACGATGTGGCCATTTTTCAAACTGTCATATTCCTATCCGTAGACGTACACTGAAGGAACGAAAAACGGACCCGGTGGAGATCGACATTGAGGAATACGCTGTTAAAGGTAAGCATACTTTTACTTATAAATGTATTGAAATATACAAGTGAGTCAAGATCTTTTAGCTTCATCATAAAATTTCGTTTGATTTCAATCTATGTTCTTGATTCTTCATTATTAAAATTGGAAACTTAACAATGATTGTTATACATAATCTGATGCGAAAGAGAGAACAAAATAGTTCTGCTTGGATTTTGAAGTTTATCACACAAATAATGAAATTTTGTGTTGTTAAGCTGACAAATACTTGAAGAAGAACTGCTTTTAATAACATGGAGCATTGTTAGCTTTATCATTTGAAAAGATTATGTTATATTTTATTGATTACGTTTTACTGACAAAATTTATTCATAATATTGTAACAAAAATGCAAAACATTCAGAAATCTGTACTAAGACTGTATGCAAATTTTTAAATGTAAGACTACAAGAGCAGGTGTCATTCAGATGTTGCAAATATGATTTTTTTCTGTAAATTTGAGCAGATTTTTAAAAGATATTTTATCACGACTAGAAACTTGAACAGTAATCAAAGACTTTTATGATACTGCAGCCTGATCATTTGTTAATTGTATAACTTAAATCATATTTTAAGGTTTAGATGAAACTGAACATATTTATTGATATATCATGAAGCTTTAGAAAAAAAGTCAGTGATCGTATTATAGTCACATCGACAGTTTATTTGTGTATGTACTTCAACTAAGATACACTAAAAGTCCAATTTATCTCGTTATCAATTTATCAATTTAAGTCTTTACATGGTACAAGGAATGCTTTAAAGACAAAAGACATGTGTTCGACTCCTTTCCGTGCTGTTTTGATATCTCCTTTATTTCTAGTGTTTTTGAATTGGAGGTTTGATTTTGTACTTGACTGTTGACGCTGCAGTATTATTTTGACAGTCTTAGTACACAATTTCCATTTATATGAGCATGTAAAATAGTATCTTCAACCAATTTGTTCTTATCGCAAAGATAATTTATACATGTACATGCTACAATCATAGCGTAGGTATACAGTATACATTTATGTTTTATTGTCAATACATATATACACAAAATCTGCTCAGTACTAAATGTACTGAACATGCGATTGTGAATACACCCATCTCACACGCGTGCGTGAGTAAATATAAACCAGAACAATATATAATACAATTGACATTGAGTCATATTAGTGTCAACAATGTAGATCTATAAAGATTTGTTATAATGTGTATTTTTTATATCTATATAATCATGATAAACCTAAGGTATGTTAACCATGTAAATCTATGAATATTGTCTTTAACCTGCTTTTCATAATGCTATTCTTTTGCCAAGCTGGAGGAACCATTCCGTATCAAGATATAACTGCCGAAGCTAATGGCGACCAAGAAAACGAAAACATAGCAGAAACGCCTCTGGATGACGTACCGACAGACGACCAAGCTGCACTTGTTGACAATCAACTCGATTCGGTGGACACTACACCAGAGGTAGTGGCTCCACCACCAACAGAAATAATAGTCGAGAAAGAGGAGAGGGATGCAGATACCAACGGCGAAGAAACTGAGGACGATAATGATGAAAACTATCCCGATGGTGATGTCGGAAAGACAGATGTAAACGATTCTGGTATAGGAGTTGCAACGGCAGCACTGATCCCAACACCGGCGACAACAGCTGCAACTAAAGGGGGTTCCGATCCTCCAATTACAATGACTCATGGGTTTGCGTTACCAGAAATTGTTGGAACAAGGATTTTATTGTCAGGATTTGTAACTGCCGTTAAAAACAGGAAGGAGTTAGGGAATTTGGCAAATGAATTTAAGGTAACTTCGATTTTATGTCTTGAGTAATTTTCATATTGTTCCAACAAACATTCAAATGATGTCATAGAAAACGTGTTTTCATATATGTACCGTTTATACTGACACATCCTTATTCTATGTTAATACTTAAAATGCATTTATTTCCATTTATTAATTCATCATTAATATTGTGCATCAATCACGTAGTGTTCGTTGCAAAAAATATATAAGGGATTATTCATCCACGACACCTTGGATAAACCTGCTTGGAGTTGGTAACACATTGGACATTATTTCATTAGTCAATCTTCTATATAGGACGTCAAGTAACAGTACTTGCGGTGTCATCTTCTATTGTGACGTCATAGTTCATGGCGTTTGTTTCTCTGACTGGAAACCGGAGTAATGTTTTCCCAAGAGAAACATGTGGTGTTATGTTTATATAGATATAATATCTGAACGTTTTTGGAGAAAATGTTTCCCATACTCGTGATGGTTGATTATCATGTTTGTCTAGTTAATTTGTTAGTTAATTTTCAAATTGTTAAAAGACACTCGATACAAACCGTGTCTTGAAACATTTTGAAATTTAACTTACTTTGAGACGACCTAACAACTAGGTTGTGATATAGCGGTTTATAAGAACCACGAATCATTCTTTTAGGAGACACGGCAGTCTAGTTGTAGGACGCCGGGCTCGTGACCGAAGGGTTGCGGGGATCGAGTCACGGCACGGCACTGTGTTGTATCTTTGAGCAAAATACTTTACTCCACTTGTTCCAGTCTACTCAGCTGTAAATGAGTACTTGCTTCGGCAGTACTAGAATTGTTGAATGCTAGCTGTGAGCACCTGAATGGCAGCACCGGCTGTATACTCAACAGGGATAGAGTTGAGAAAGATATTGGTTGGTTGCAAAGGCCCTATAACCACGGATAATAATTTGTGAACCGCTTTGCGACGACCTACGAACTAAGTTGTGATAAAGCGGTATATAAGAACCTCGAGTTATTAATATTATTAATTTACTCGAGTTAGATACTTGTTAACATGATAACCAACCATCACTCGTTGAGGAACCTCTATATCTATTTTGTATATTTACCACTTTGACAACCATCCACCCTATACATATGACAAACACCACTAACGACTTAATCTGTAAAGAAGCGGTTTGGCAATATCTTACACTTTTTCGTTACCAGACAAGGCAACTGACACATATCTTAATGACCAGAAGCAAATAGATACTTTCTCTATCTGCAGAATTTACCTGAAGGTCCTCAGCGTCCAGTCACAGAAGGCAAAAAGTCGGAAAATAAGGAGAAGAATAGATTCAGAAACATTCTTCCATGTAAGTTATATCAGTGTAATCAATATATCCGTGTATTTTGTGCATGTTCTATGCTGTTCGCTCGCAAATTTAGGAAACATTCAGTTTCAACTTTCAATAAAATAACAGGTTGCCATTTAACTTATTTTTTCGAACCTCCGTACTTATATACTAGTCAAAGTTTGTTATTGCTAAGGCTTGCAATGTGACTAGCGTGATTGTTTTTGTTTTCGATTACATATGAGCGTATATATTATCAAGAGTTTTCGTTTGGTGTCTCTTGATTTGTTTCTTTTCTTATTTCATATCAGATTTACATACAATGATATATTTTAATTTTTGTATTATGTGTGTTTTTGAAATGAAGATGACCATTCGAGGGTTGTACTGGAGAAAAGCACCGGCGGAAGTGATTATATAAACGCCACCTATATTGATGTAAGTTCAATACGGATAATTATCAATGTGGAAATACGAATATCATTCAAATAGATGTTGTTCTTTTTTTCAAAATATTTCATCAGATGTAATATTATCTCTAGATATATTATTTTCGAGATAATGCTATGTGTATTAGAAACAATAATAAATATTGCCAAAATATTTTTTTAAGATTATGAAAACGGTAAATACAAAATTATAATGGAGTTGCAATTTCATTTGAATTTATGAAACTTGTTTTCTTAATGATATTGAATGGAATTTTTTTCAAGAGCCTTCTTGTCACATAGGCACCAGGTTTTGTCAAAAGTCCTACAAAATAGTATTCCTTTCACCTTAAGCTTTGCAATCTTATGACAACTTTATCAAAAATTGTATTCAATTGAACGTCACTGTGTTCTCTTAAAATTGATTGCGTTATGGCTATTATCTGCCTCATTAGGCTGTAACGATAGGATATATCACATGACGTAGTGCATAAATCAATATTATATGAGTGTAATCACTTTCTAACGTGATTGCCACATTATTAAACCTGTAACTACACATTTGAAACTGATTTTAACGGTTAAGGCTACCGCTCCTGAAAAGAATACCATAGCTTGAGGGATTTTTTTAAAATATAAAGATATAATAATAAAGATGAATTAACAACATATCATCAACAACAATGTTTCAAAGTGTAAGCTTTGTATTTTATGCATCGGAATATGATTATTCCATGTTAGAAATGTAATAATAGTACCTATTTTGAGAATCCGTTTTAAATTGTGTGATTTTTTTTACAGGGAATGGACAGTGAACGACAGTACATTGCTACGCAAGGTTTGTGAAGAACAAGTAACCAAATAGAGACCTCACATATATTGGTGTTTTTTTCTTAATTGCTCAACTGTACGTCTCATGAACTCGAATATATGATTCAAACATAAATGAATTTTAAGTGCCAAGCATAATTGCAATATCTCGCTTTCAAATTTTCGTCGGATCATTATATTGTTGTACCAATATATTTTCCCTAAATGACTTAAATGTTTGATGTGCCGTAAATCAATACAAACTCCTTTGTTTCGTTTTCTCATTTCAATCGTTTTCATGTCTATTTCAGGGCCAAAGGACGACACAGTGGCTGCCTTCTGGCAGATGATATGGGAAAACAACAGTGGGAAAGTGATCATGTTGGCTAATCTGACAGAATTGGGCAGGGTATGGTTTACATCGATGTTTTATTATTCTTAATCACTATCATACTAGTTGCCCAACAAAAAAATGTAGCAATAATACAGTGTATCCCTGTTTATTTTGTTCCTTATATTTTGTGTTTGAACAACATATCCATCTGTTTTCGTATTTTGTACCTCACTTACCCCTGTTTTCCTAGCAATATCTGGAAACACACAATCATACTTTGACAAGTTGCATTTCTTATACCATAGCTCATTGGAGAACGGGAACGATGTTTGTATGATTTTCTCTCTACGTATACAAAAATGTTGCTGATGTGTAGCGGAACTAAACTTAGTCGATCGCCGGTTACTAGGGAACTCAAATATTTTGAGACTCTCCGTCTATATATCAGAGGTCATGTGGTCGAATCCCGGTCTGGCCGTGTGATTTTCCCACTCCTAATACAGTGTGTTTTTTTTACCAACCATTGTTTCAAGTGTTGTGTGTTCACCTGTCACGAGAATACCCGAACCTTGATTGTAAATAGCTCTTTCTTCGGGGGCAAAAACTTCAAAACAGGGAGGAGCAATGTAGCGATCACCGGCGACCACGTAGCTCGATTTGGTAGAACGTCTGGATAGAGTTCGAAGGTCCCGGGTTCGAATACTTCTCTAGTTGTACATGAATCATCTCCTGTTACATATGTATTTTCATCCCATGCACATGACCTTTTGTTTTTAACATAAAGTTTGCATCGGTGAGATAAAGGTTGCATTAATATAATGTATGTTTATTTGCAGGTTCTTTCTTTGGAATTTTATTTGTTTATATTTATTTCAGCCGAAATGTCACCAGTACTGGCCTAGTGTGTCTGAAACCACCCAATTCGGAACGTACGTAGTTACTACGGTGTCCGAAAAGGAGAGCAGTTGTTTTACTACTCGTGAGATACAGTTACAGCGTGCTCAGGTACGTACGTTTATACCAGCCAATTGTTACTTACCAGGTTGTTGTCCCACATCTGGACACTGTACCCCGCCAGCCCACTGTCCCACAACAAGGCACTGCTCCACACGAAGCAACAACCGCACACCAAGATAAGTCCTAAACCAGGCTTCCGTACTTCTCCAGACTACTGTCGCCACTGCCCCACACCGAGCAACAACCTCACCCTAGGCTACTACCCAAAGCAAGACCTCTGTACCACTCCAGACTAGTTCCCACAAATCCACAAACTGCATCCAGCAACAAACCAATTAGAACATTGTCCCACAACAAACCAAATTATTACACCAAGCAACAACCTCACACTTGGACACTATCCCACGCCTGATCAAAGTCCAACATTAAGCCACAACCCCACGCCTGGTCACTGTCCCATACATGGTCACTGTTCCAGACCTGGTCACTGTCCCACACCTGGTCACTGTCCCACACCTGGTCACTGTACCACTCCTGGTCAATGTCCCAGACCTGGTCACTGTCCCACACCTGGTCACTGTCCTACACCTGGTCACTGTCCTACACCTGGTCACTGTCCCACACCTGGTCACTGTCCTACACCTGGTCACTGTCCCACACCTGGTCAATGTCCCACACCTGGTCACTGTCACACGTCAATCTACAGTCCAACACCAAGCAACAACCCCACACCAATCCACTGTCCCACAACAAGCAATTGTCCTACATCAAGTCACAACCTCTCATAAGGCCACTGTTCCACACCTGGCCACTGTCCTACACATGGCTTCCGTAAAAAAGGAGTGAAAGTTCGTACCCCAGTTAAAGGCATTGCCGTTGACGATTTTAATGTAGTTGTTTGGCGCTTTTTTTATTGATTTACAATCAATCAAACCCTTGCTAAACATTTTGATTTTGATTTCCATTTCATAATTATGTCATTTAAATATGAAATTGTGGAAAATGTCCATCAATTTAAAGATTTGTTTTTCAAGAAATATCTAGAACTTCGTTCCGAATGAGGGTATTATTGCGTTAAGCGGCATGAATGCAAATTCATGGATCTAAAATATGTTTTCTTCGATTACTTTGATCTTGTTTTCGTTTTTATTAATTTTCTTTTTTATTGCATAAGTACAAATTATACTCATTTGAATTTTATTAAAAGTCTGATTTTGACATGTGTCCGGATTGAGACAGCTTGCATTGTATTGACTATTGTTTATCAGGATAAGACCACGACTAGAACGATACACCAGTTACACTTCACGACCTGGCCAGATCACGATGTCCCCACTGTCGAGCAGCTGCTCAGTTTCCATAGCAGTTCCACAAACATTCAGACGCCGCTACAGGGACCGGAAGTAGTTCATTGCAGGTAACAACTAGAAACCGGAAATCGTTAACCTAATGTACTAAATAGAATGGTCTGTTTTACAAATGATTTGTATTCCATACATCATAATATATTGCCTTGTTAATGAGGGAGATTATGATTTACACTGATATGTTAGTACATACTATTGGCAGATTTTCACATTAATTTATACATCACCACACACTTGTAAACAAAATATGTCTGTAAGCGCCCTATCATACAGTTGTAATGAAAATATGCCTGTAAGCGCCCTATATAAATACCATTGAACGATACCGTATACTGTAAACGATCACATTTTAGCGCATTGTTGATTTATAACAAATAAACACATTGATCAATTGGCGCAACCAAAATAAATGCTACAGAAGATAGTTTATGGAAAATGCAAACTAGCACATATATAATCTAACGAAATATTAAAAGCGCGCAAAGTGCTAAAATAACGTTACCGCTAAAAATCATGTAAGCTTACAGTATCAGCCTTACAAGGATACTGTTTGTTTGAGTGACTACTAAACTAAATATCAACAAATTATCTTAACACATAACTTTTCCAAGTTAAAGATGCGTTTATATCTTTAGCAAAATAGAGAAAAGTATGTATAAAGCCTTTCATTTGTCTTATATTGTGTAACAGCGCCGGGGTAGGTAGGACTGGTACCTATATCGGCCTGGACGCGTTAACGAAACACGGACGGTATGCTGCCTCTCTAGATGTATACGAGTATACACTCAAGATGCGAAAAGACCGAATGAACATGATACAGACAGTGGTCAGTATGGGTTTGCATAGGATTTGTCTGTAATGATTGTGTGTATGGTTAGTGTTTATAGATTGTGTGTATGGTTAGTGTTTATAGATTGTGTGTATGGTTAGTGTTTACAGATTGTGTGTATGGTTAGTGTTTATAGATTGTGTGTAAGGTTAGTGTTTATAGATTGTGTATATGGTTAGTGTTTATAGATTGTGTGTAAGGTTAGTGTTTATAGATTGTGTGTGTGGTTAGTGTTTATAGATTGTGTGTATGGTTAGTGTTTATAGATTGTGTGTATGGTTAGTGTTTATAGATTGTGTATATGATTAGTGTTTATAGACTGTGTGTAAGGTTAGTGTTTATAGATTGTGTGTGTGGTTAGTGTTTATAGATTGTGTGTATGGTTAGTGTTTATAGATTGTGTGTATGGTAAGTGTTTATAGATTGTGTAAGGTTAGTGTTTATAGATTGTGTTTAGGTAAGTGTTTATAGATTGTGTGTATGGTTAGTGTTTATAGATTGTGTGCATGGTTAGTGTTTATAGACTGTGTGTGTGGTTAGTGTTTATAGAATGTGTGTATGGTTAGTGTTTATAGATTGTGTGTATGGTTAGTGTTTATAGATTGTGTGTATGGTTAGTGTTTATAGATTGTGTGTATGGTTAGTGTTTATAGATTGTGTATATGGTTAGTGTTTATAGATTGTGTTTAGGTTATGTTTTGTGTATGGATTGTGACTGTTAATAATTGTATGGTTTGTGTATTGACAGTGTGTATGGATTGTTTATAGTTTTCGTTGGGAGTAAAGTTTTCGTGTATTGATAATTGTTTGGTTTGTTTGTTGTTTTTGTGGTTTGTAAAATTTCGTGTATTGTTTATTGTTTAGTTTGTGTGTATTGATAGTGTGCACGGATTGGTGGGTTTTTTCGTGATGTGTAACGTTTTCGTGTATTGATAATAGTATGGATCGTGTATTGATAGTGTGTATAGATAGTTTGTTGTTTTTGTGAGGTGTAAAGTTTCCATGTATTAATAATTGTATAGTTTGTGGGTTGATGTTTGTGTTTTGGTCTGTATAGTTTTTTACGTAAAATTTGTGTATGGTTTGTAAAAAAAAAAATGTCAATAAGGTACTTTTTTTAAATATTGTTTATGCATGATGTGATTATTGTTTATGAAGATATGTTTTGGGTGTGGTTCATATTTTTGTTGTTACATTGTTATTTTTTTGTGAAGATTTGATATATTGAAACCACATATTGTATGTCGTGCAGGAAATATGTATCTTTCTGTATCAGACAGTTTCGCCTTCGGGTTATTCATGAGGGTGCACAGTGTGTTCCCTTTCAGTTTTTCCTTTTTGTATGTATGTCTATGATAAAAAATCCTATAAGCATTTCCCTGACGCGTTGATGTCTTATCAACAATATTTTTTCCTTCACTTTAAAGGAACATTCCCGGTTTCGAGGTACAAAATATTGTAAAAAATGTGACCACTTAATAAAAAGAGAGTATGTCGTCATCAAATATCACAATAGTATTGCTCATGTTTCAAGCGCCTTTGAAGGCACGGTGAATGTGCTCTTTTTTACACCTTTTCATACGGTAGGAAGGAGTGAAAGAATTATTAATCACTGTGATCTAGAAATCTCAACACTAGAACAGCATGTAGTGCTGGTACTGGACCTCCAAAATCTAAACCTCGTGTTTAACTCATTCACCCCTGAAATTTCATAATGAACTATTCCAACCTTTGATTTGGAAGAGTTCAAATGTGTCTTCAGGGGTGAATGAGTTAAATCTCTCTGGATATTGTCACAAGTCTTGGGCATGCACAAGTCTAAGGAATGTTCAAATATAGGGCATGTGCAAGTCTAGTGCATGTACAAATATAGGGCATGTGCAAGTCTAGTGCATGTACAAATATAGGGCATGTTCAAGTCTAGTGCATTTACAAATTCAGCAGATTGTATACTAACCATATGTTTCTGTATTTCAGCACCAGTACATCTGTCTACATGAAGCGTTGGCGGAGGGGCTGCCGAATGCAACGAGTTAATTCTAGCTTTCCTCACACATTTAATTATTTTACCATCACACAATCGTGTTATTAGATTTTACAAAAACAAAGCCAATCGTCAATTACAAATCGGACTATGACACAGTCAAGTCTCGATAATTTAGCCACCACTGATTCCAGTCAGTGTTTTATGGGACACAAGTTCGTTTTTTTTCCTATTATATGATGTCCATGTAATGCAATAGTCATAAGATGACCGAAGCTCGACTGGATATACCGAAAGAACGATCAACCATTCAATCGTTAGAATTTCAGTCTATTGGAAAATTCCACTAGCCACTTTACTGTATAGGTCGTCACAGATCATTACGGATCAATCATCAAAAATAGTGTACATAGGTTTTTATGAAGAATTCAGTATACTGATGTATTCACGAAAGTTAAGTAAATTGCGGTTAAGGGTCGCTGCCCAATTGCAGCTGAAACACTAGATAATTCCTATAAGCTTTTCATTAATTTCATTTAGACTATAAATGTAGCGTGACTGGGCCTGGTCCTACCATTGACAAGGTAGTTCAATCAGTAAGAGCGATTGTCTAATGATCGGAGGTTCAGGGTTCGAACCCCTAGTCTGTTTCGTAGCACTTCACACTCAGCACGCTGTTGCTGATATTTTTACTTATATATATATATATATATATATATATATATATATATATAACTCTTTTCACGTAAGTTCCGCGAGGTTTGCTTAAGTTTTCAGAAAAGTAATTATCAAAGTTGAAATCATGCCGGAAAAACTAGTTTAAAATGCATTATTTAAAGTAGTGTTTATTGTGTCGTCCTGAAATGGGCCGATATAGCGATGTCCATTATTAGACTATTATTTTAATGGAACTGGTTATACCATGTTTTATCTTAATCCATGTACAAAACACAATATTGCTTATTGTTGTGATATCAGTTAAGCGAATAGACCACAGAGATCCCGTTTGAGGAAGCAGAATTAATTACTGAGACACTGTTAGTTCTGAGGTGTGTTCAAGCTAAATCCAAATTTGAATGCTTGGTGTCAACTTACTTTTACCTCGGTGTGTTACTTTTAATCATATAAGTCCTGCCCCGATAATACCGGAGGGAACTTAATGCATTCAGTGCGTAAATTTGTTTGGGGAATAAATATCAAATCACATGGTACCTATAATTTCCAAATTTTGTACCCGAGACCCTTGTAGAATGGCAGAGTGTGGCGTAGCGGAATCATATTTCGTACTCCAGTTTATACAGAGTTATGGTCCTTTCTTCATCGTACGTCCCTTTACCCAGGGCATATTTGTTATAATTTTGTCAATGACAGTATTGCCAAAGAGCACCTCTTGAAATGGGAGGAGTGTAACTGTTGCATCCCGGAATAGGATATCGTGTTTAACTATATACAATTGGTGGTCCTTCGAAAATAGTGCATTACTTTGTGCGTGACATATATCGTATAATCTGTCTTCTACAATTGCTAATGTTTTATGTAAATACGTTTTGTAATGCCAGAGTGTCGCGTATAAAATATGATCATGTGCTTGCACCGTTTCACTTTGGCCGGGGCATCTTCTATACTCTATCACCATAGAGTACCAAAGTTTGTCCAGATGCGTCGGACTACGGAAAACTCGTAATACTTCACATTTAAATAGAAGGAATAATCATATTTAGTTTGAAATAATTTTGACTTTAAGGTTAAAAATATATGTATTATATAACACGTCATGTAATGTTATTTACGCTTTTATTTGAAGTATTTTTTGTCAAAACTAACACTGAGTTAAGAAACAGTATAATTGTTCACCAAAAACATAAATACATCCTTTTTACTAGGTATGAATGCGTAATTTTGTTAATGAAAAAAAATCCTATTTATCAAATGAATGATGTCGACGTAATTGAACATGAGGCTACGGATGCATAATTTATTTTTTCCTGTGTTTTTGTACATCTGGAAATCAAATGCGTCTTTAAGTTACAGTATATTAAAAAGGGTATTAATTAGATTATTTTTAATTTATTATTACACAAAGACGACAAGCATACTATGTAACCTGAATATACAATATCTCAGTGTACAACTAAAATCGTTTAGTTTAATATTTACATCTCAATTTATTCATTTAATTTTTGATTTATGCCACTGTGTGATGTCATTCAATTTTTAAAAAAATTGAGAAACATGTAATAATAATAATAGTCTTTATTTAAACTCGATTACATATTGAGTCAACGACGCGTCTCCAATATGATCAAGCATATTAAAAAAATGTACATTATATACAACAGATCATGTAAAGACTTATTATGTAAAGACATATCATACCATTATTATACAGTGTATATGATGACTATACCGCATTGTTATTAATTTGAATAAAAGTTGAATAAAATTATCTATGAAGACCATAGAGGGTCTAAAGTCAGGAAATATGCATTTATGAAGATTATATAGACTAGAGGACAAGCTTGATTAGCTATTTCCGGACCCACACTCACTCAACTCTTCCATGCTGATGATGATGACATTGATGATGAAGATGCTCGTTTTCAATTTAAGGGACGAACTCTCACGTAAATTATTTCGTTTACAAATGCAATCATCAATGTTAGAATATGTTAACTGTTGTTTTTTTTGCACACAAATACGTTCATTTGACAACTAAGTATAGACAGATCTTTCGATTAACAATTAATAAGTCTAGCTATATTTCTGGAAAACAAAACTTCCTACGCAATTCCAAAATTTAAGCCATAGAATATATTCATATATTTATATTTTGTCTTTAAATGTAGTCTACATTTCAATAGTTCACCCCACCTGCAAAATTATGTCTCTGTAAAAAATAATGTATGTAACAACAATAAAGCAGTACCAAAGATCAAAAATACTACATGAAAATAAAGGATGTACTGAAAGTAACCATTGTCAATTATGGAACAGGACACGCCTACCGTTCCGGACACCGGGTTATAATCGAGTTTTCCTGATGTTGCTGGATTTCTGTTCGACTTTGTGATTCGATTTTATCCTTGTTTGTTGCCGCTATAGTATTTTTTTTTCCTAAATTCCTAATCAATATTCTAACATATTGTTTTATTTTCTTACAATCTGTGTTCAACGGGATATTTTTTCGAGTCTCGGTTAAGAATCTAGAAGTTTTCTTTTGGTAAAATATCAGCAATACTGCAACGTTCTCGTTCATATCATTTTACTCCGTAATTGAAAACGTGAAACATATTATCAATCCTAAGAATTAATTAACGGTCATCTGTGTTATTAACTCGTGCAATTATCAACACATTCATTTATTTATGTAGTAAAATGAAGTATTGTATACCGGGAAACATTCGCCTAGTCAATCATTCGCCCTTCACCCATAAAATCAACTTTCGCCTGAGTTAATTTCACCCTTTATATTAAATTGTATATTATACTGTCTATTTCGCTGTAATAAAATTAATATACTTGCCCTCAATACACAGGGCAAAAAAAGGCGAACGTTAAATTGCGACGAAAATTTCCCAGTGTACTGTATGCACCAAGTAGCAAATATCTCCTACTTGTTTAAATAAAACAAAGAAGATTACCAATTAAAAACAATTTTTTAATTAACATTTACAATGTATGAATCAAATCAAACAAATAAATAATTCTTACACTCTGGTTGTCCATTTCTTCCCACATTCCTTTCTTTATCCCTAAACACCCACATTCATGAAATGACTAGAATGCAATCTAAGATGAATAAGAACCATCACGTTTCATTTACTCAAAAAAAAGTGAAACAGTTTCCATCTCAAAGTATTCAATAATTTCCAAACGTGAATAGTTGATCAACATTGGCAGTTATATTTAGTTTCTGATTGCAAATTCAAATTCATCTGATATATTTAACATTGCTAAACATTTAAACCATAAAAACATCTATGTCATGTAAATGATTGCTTGCGATGGTTTTATAACACATTATTTTCAAAATACTACCAAATACAAAGTATAGCTTACTACAGATTCTACAGTGTAACAAAACATCACTAAAGATAAATGATTCCTCACTGAAATATATGCATCTTCTCTCGAATAGGTTACTAAATTAAGATTCTATAAAACATACTTGTATATGAAAATTTGGACTGTGTAAAATGATGCTAATAAAAAGATTTTAAAAGGAGCTAATCCTAACAGATCGCAGGTAAAGCGTTTTGAGAAGCACATATCTTAAAAGCGACCCTTTCCCAATTTTATTTCATTGTGTTTTATGTGATATCTGTTTGGTATATTATTCATTTTACTAGAAACTCTTAAACACCATTAACATATCTTTATCTTCATGAAGACATCGCATTTTACTTGACATTCATCTACATAATAATACCATACTTCCTTTAATGAAGTAACATGCTGTTACATACATAATAAACTAAAACTTGAACATTTTTAAACAACATTATCATGACAACATATGACACAGGTTCACAAAGCAATGTTCTCCCTTACAATAGGAACATAATGGTGTACTAGTACCAAAGTGGGTACATTCATCTATCGCAGCAACATTAATAAGATAAATATTTACTAACAATTCAGTAACAAATCATCTTTCAATATCAACGCAAGTCATATCTCACAAACAATCTATGAAATATCGATGCTCATTAACGAGTCATACTGTACCAGTATGCTTATTTTCTATAGATAATAACGTTTTGTATACCAACAACCAATGAATATCGACATCAGATATTAAAAACTTCCTCTCCAGTAATCCAACGAAAAAAATAACTTATACATCAATCTGCGCGGAATCATAACATGAATAAATTGCATTTCTTTCAAACAGTAGATATAAAATTTCATTCCTGCTCTCATATCAATTAATTCGTTATACGTCAACAAAGTAACACATGTTTTTTTGTCACACTGTTTCCACAACAAAAACTGTCAGAAGTTCATGGTCATAGCATTTTATAAAAACATTACCGTAAAACAAATATTTTCCAAAGTCATTAATGTTTACGTTAACTTGCAAAGCGACTCGATCATCGATTGGAATATTTCGCGGATATCATTTATCAGATTTTTGTCAAAGAATTGATTTCAAATTCCCGCAAAGGCGTTCTATGAAACAAGCTCGCTTAAATGAATATTTACGAAAATAAAGTGTTTTACAGTAGCAATTATTGTATTTAATCGATAATAAATTCAATATCAAAAATGTTGAGATTCAAACCAAATACAGTAAGATCAATATCAGGAAAAAAATAACTTTTTATGACGTAAACATTGAAATGCATTGATTATTACGACCCTTTCACTTCCGTCCCGTGGCTTAAACATAGTACAGATGAGCATAATAAATAATAACACACACTATTGTATATCTACAGAAAGGTGTGAAAGTTAAATATGATTAAACGAACATATATATGTATATATTTTATCACACGATATACTGACAACATCTCATGCAGAACAATAAACCTGATACCGATTCCCTATAATGAAATGAAAATCTATTTTTACACAACATCACATTCATGGGAGCTAACATCAAAATATGTATAGCTGTCTCGGCACATTTACAAAACATTGAGCATAAATTGTGATATTGCATGCTTAAATGAATACATTGATTGAATTTTTAAATACTGAGATTGCTTTCCATGTAAATCATAACAAAAAAACAATTGTTCTTTGTCATACACTTCTGCATGTATAATGAACACCTCGATTTGAATCATTAAACTATAAAGTAAGTTGCATCCAGTCTGTGTTATAATAATAATTTTTGTTTCAAATATGTCTCCATAAAAATCAATTTTAAGAGAATTTTATAGATGGTAGAACATCTTTGATTGTCATAGTAATGATTTTCGAAGAATGTCTTTAAAAAATAGCAAGTTTCTCATATGACATTTCTGTAAGTGCGGTCTTGTAAAATTAAACAGGTTTAAAGAGGGTTTCATAGATAAATAAAATACGAATAAATGAATAAACATTCTAAATACTACTTCAAACAAACACACATATTAAAAATGTGATCTGCATTGAAATTGCAAAGTATAAACGAAATATGGAATGCTACAAACATTACTCATAGCTAAAATCATTATGAATACAAAAGAACGGATTCTGTACCAATTGTTTAAATACATCAGCTGTCGGCAATAATCAGTAAATGCATACCACGTACAGGTCAAATCTTCCACGACACTATCTGATGAACACGATTTTATTTTAAAAGTTTGTTAACTCATTCACTCCTGAAGTTTTATAATGAACTATTCCAACCTTTGAATTGGAAGAGTTCAAATGTGTTTTCATGGGTGAGTGAGTTAAAGAACGGTCTGGATCAGTTTTACGTTTACAAATGAACTTAATACAAACGCATGTTTCTACTAAAGCTGACTCCTGGTCAGAATTATAAATAGTTAGCCAAGTAACCAAATGAAATGTCGTACAATAGCACAAGGTATGAAACAATGACTTTATAAAAACATTGGGATATGTACGATCAAGGTATAAAACAATTACTTTACAAAAACAATGGGATATGTACAATGTATCACATACTAGAAGCATAACAGATATATCAATAAATACAGGTATTATCAGTATATGTAATACATCGGTATTATCTTAATCCTCAAATGTCCTGAAGAGCTTAAATAAATAAAGGCATTGGATAAAGCTTCTTTATTTCCTAAATTTATTTCCCGTATCTTCCGAACTATTGTGACTTATTTTTCATAAGAGCATGTTATCAAGAAGGAACTTGTACAATGTCATCAAAATATTGAGCACAACTCAAAAACGAAAACAAACATATACAGCAACACTTGTGACGTTACGTTGTTTACTTTGCGTTGTAGTTGTCGTTTCTAGGTGGGAAGATGGAGACGTTGTTTACTTTGCGTTATAGATGTCGTTTCTAGGTGGGAGGATGGATGCAGTGATCTTAACAATTCGGAGTTTAATATAACATATACAGCAAAAAATATAGTTACAACCTGACTGTAACTACCGATTTTGACATTCTAGAATGTTATAATAGCATTCTGTCAACAGACAACCTATCTTTTAAGACACGGATAACTTTATCAATGTGTTTTCACTGTTACTCACAGTATGTATATATATATATGACTGTGCTTCAAGCGACTTAAAATTGTATAAAAAAAAAACCGATATTATAAAAAATCAATTTAATATATTCTTTAACTGATAAAGTATAAGAAGTTGTATTACTTCGTACCTAACTGTCAGTCATATCTAGGTTCTTTCCATTTTCTATTTCGTTTACTTTAATAAAGAGCAGTCTCAATAACATTTCAACAAATAGAAAACTGGAATTGCATTTCAATTTGTCTTAGAATAAAGCGCGATAAGTTTTGAGTATTTTAATACTGTATAACGCTCGACAGTTTTGAATATTTGTACACCGAATAGCTCTTGCATTTCACAGAAATTGTATTTTCGATATGTTTGCGTCGTGCAAAATATACACGCCGATATAAAGTTATTAACTGGTAACGTTGTTGACCTAAAATACGTCCCAGCGAATTTGTTCCAGAAAAGAAACCACGAAAGTTTAATCCCGCAAAATTAAAGCGTTCTACAGTATCTCAAATAGATCACGCTACTGAACAACAAATAATAACAGTGCATTGTTTAAGTGATTAACATATCAAACAACGGACAATATATTAAACATGATGATCAGCTAAACTGTAAAAACTGTCATTTACGTGAATCTTTTAACGTTTAACAGTAGTGTGTCTGACGGGTTTAGATTGAGAAAAGGTTCAGGAAAGCCTCTGGTGAGAGTGGGCGGGACTTAGCCTCCTGGTCACTGATACAGGGATGACCAATGGACTGCAATATAAAAAGGAATAGAAACTAGTTATTACAGCAGTAGTTAACACAGATAATGATGACACTACTATACAGAGGACGTGTACAGTATTAACCTACACAGAAAATGGTGACGAAACTATACAGAAAACGTGTACAATACTAATCTACACAGAAAATGATGACGATACTATACAGATGATGTGTACAATACTAATCTACACAGACAATGATGACGATACTATACAGAGGACGTGTACAATACTAATCTACACAGAAAATGATGACGACACAATACAGAGGACGCGTACAATCCTAATCTACACAGAAAATGATGAAGATACAATACAGAGGACGCGTACAATCCTAATCTACACAGAAAATGTTGAAGATACTATACAGAGGACGCGTACAATACTAATCTACACAGAAAATGATGACGATACTATACAGAGGAAGTGTACAATACTAATCTACACAGAAAATGATGACGATACTATACATAGGACGTGTACAATACTTATCTACAAAGATAATGATAACGATACTAAACAGAAGAACTTAATAAATCCAGACAACTTGTTTTCTTCTGATTAAAGATCTGGAATAAAGGAATGTTCTCATACAACTACCACAAACGTGTTTTTTTTAAATAAAGTAAATATAAGATCACCGTATGTAGATTTTCCAAATCCCGCAGTCCAGATTAATAAAAAATAAGTGATATTTGGCATGCGTTACTATTAGTAGTATCATGTATAAGTCTATGAACACTCTTGATACGAGTATGTATGTATCTATAAGCGAATCTATGAAATGTTACCATTCAAATAAGACGCCTTTTCTTCGATAATCTATAATGAAAGTTAACAGAATTCTACAAACCTGCCAGAACAGAGTATCACAGTGATGGCATATAGCCAGGGTATCTGCATATACATCTTTCTTCCCAAACCGCCTGGAAAAAAAAAGTAAAAGACATCTAGAACAGTGAAAGAGACTCGTTTTCAACCATTGCCGTTTCACAGTTCTACTACAAACCAAGGAAACACTCCTGTTTTAAAGCTTTCAGAACGGTTGATGTAATACTTATGACTTCAGAATACTTTTTACTTGTGTATACTGATTGAGTGATTCATTATTATTTATTTTTTAACAGTAACGTTGACTTGATATTGCTACTGTCTGGTTTACTTTCAACCCTTTTCTAGGAGTGGCATGGATGACGTAACCATCAGACCAGATACCACATACTAACATGATTATTTCTCACCACATCGTGTTATCGTCCAAATATACAGGCTTCGTTGTCTTTAACTCTGATTTGAAAGGCACCGTGTTTCAATTTCTACTGATGTCAGTAAAGTCGACATAATCGTGTATTTGCAACAGACACAACAGCGTTACACAGGTTGCCAACTAAATACTTCTCCATAAACCGTGATCAGGGACTTTCTCAATATTTGCTTTTAATCTTATTCTAGAACTAACTGGAAAACGTTTTCGATACAATTAAGTATGTACACAGGTATCGGACGAAATATCGTAGTCCTCACTAAATGATTACCAACAACTCTTGTAACGGTACTGAATATTCTTTTGAATATAATGATGTATATCTGTTTCTATAGAATGAGTGTTTATTTATATATATACATATTTGTGGTTTAAGTAAATGGACTCGTCCATGCATCATAAACAGGCATATTTATTCAGGATTCCTGTCCCATTACACTGTGGTTTTTCGTATATACAAGTAACGTTCCTTTAATTTCGTTTCTCTTTGGATTTAATGTAGCATAGTTTGGCCAGGACACTTCCATTGACCAGGTAGCTCAGTTGGTTATAGAGCTAGTACAACAATCTGAAGTCCAGAGTTCGAATCCCGGTCTAACTCCGCTCGATTTTTACACCCAAAACGTTTTCGTTGATTATATTTTGTTTATTTGATCTTTGTTGTTTCAGAAAAGTCCAGCAGGCAATAGGTTTTTTCTGAAATGATTTATTAAAGCTATAATTATGCGGGAAAGACAGTTGTTTCCAGTGCGCAATTACAGCTTTAAACAGTGGTACGGGGATCTCTAACATGCAAATTTTCATAGCAGTTTTGGGATAATGTTAATTAAAGGTGTGTACACTAACTTGACACTGCGTTTGTAGATGTACTTCCAGTCGATACACCTCTGTCCTGTCTCCAGCTCCTTGGGGACGAAAGTAATGAGCTGACGGTCGGTGAAGTGGAAGAAGCAGAGCTGTTTCCAGAGAGAATTTTCCTCGGCGATGATGAGGTTGGATGATGACGTCATGGCTATGTGAAGGACGTCCTTGTGATCTGAGAGACGCTCGAGGATACACCGTACACAGTCCTGAGGCAGGTCCTGGAACATTGCCATACCGTCGTCTGCTCTCTACAAAGTAGCCAAGACAAAGATGTACCACAGCGTCAACGTACACATCCTCCTTATCAAGGGGTTACGCTCATTCGCTCAGAGAGCGCAACCCCTGGAGTACAAACAATCCCACGGATCAGCTCACAGAACAAAATGTAGCACTGAGCCAAAATACAGGGACAAAATATACCACAGCATCAGCGTCAACACCAACAGACAAAATACAACACAGCATCAACATAAAAGGACAAAATACACAACAGCATCAAGTTGCAAGGAAAAGGGATACAACAGCATCCAAATTCAAGGACAAAATGTACCACCCCATCCACATTCAAGGACAAAATATACCACACCTTCAAAACACAAAGACAAAATAGCAACTCGAAGTTGATCAGAAAAGACAATACACAATCCCTGTGGAAATCCACTTTTATTGATGGACTCTTTCCTTTTAGAAATTATTGCGTTGCTGTATAAGCCAATCAAAAGCGACGTTACAAACGGCGACGTCATTTTTTACGTTATGGGCTGATAACATACATTTTTAATCCAATGAAAATGCTTGTTACAAGCCAGATTAAATTATATACAAATACTATCTTTTGAAGAACTCTACATCAATGATGTTTACCTGCATATTGAAGTTTAACACTTTGGTATGTAGATCCGTTTCTGTTTTAAGTCACCTGTAATTAACACATTTTCCAAAATAAAAATTAAACTGAGGAAAAAAGCTTAATTCTGGATTGATTGTCTAACGATATCCCACACAACCTTTCATACCGAACTTATAATCCAAGCTTATACGTACAGGTTCGACCTTGTATCTGTCGAGTTTTGCGAGCATTTTGTGTACGCCCTGTAGGTGTCTGTGCCACAAACTCTCGCTTCCTATGTGACTGTACTGGCCCTCGTGTAGCGTGCATATCGTGCTGTTGACAAGGTCGCGCGTGCTGGCCACGTTCGTCTTCGTTTTCAGCACTAAAAAAAAATAAAAAATCAAATTCAATGGTATTTGTTGAAAATATATCTGTTCGCTTAATTTGTGTTTCATTCAAACCCAATGCATGTATACGTGACATTCATAGTTAAGAAACGAGGCATGCGCCTCCATTTTCTTTTTCTTTTGGTATTTTATATGGTGCTATGTCACGTGAGATACTTCCAATAAAGCATGTCGTCGTAATTTCTACGTTACAAATGATAGAGGAAGAATCCCATTAGGCTTAGAACTACATCAATGTTTAGCACTAACAGTACAATCCCTCTAGTCCAAGACAAGTAGATTCCATAGTTGACCATTGAATTGCCTCTTCACTGCTATGCAAAAACAGATTTTGTCTGTTTTTAAAGTTTAAGAAAACTAAAAGTGGTTCCAAACACTTTTCTTTTACTAATTCGCGAGAATTACAATACATATTACAATATCTTTATTCTTGATAAAATAAACACAAGACATTTATAATCGAGATATATTGCTCTGCGGGGGCCTTTCAACCATGAGACCACTCTGATACTGTGCTCAAGACCAATTACTTGTCCGGTGGTACATAAATAATTTTCACATTTCTTCAATGCAAAGAATGTTGAAGAGACTTAACGAGACCCAAAGTTTTAACGTTTCACACGATTAAACGAGCAAAAAGAGAGTTTGTGCAGGCACAGGTACATGCAGTAGTATTAGAACGGTTTCATGAATAAGAGGCACGGTAGTCTATTGGTAGGACGCCGGGCTCGTGACCGAAGGGTTGTGGGTTCGAGTCACGGCACGGCACTGTGTTGTATCTTTGAGCAAGAAACTTTACTCCGCTTGTTCCAGTCTACTCAGCTGAAAATGTGAACTTTGTTGGGAAGTGCTAGAATTGTAGAATGCTGGCTGTGAGCGCCAAAATGGCCAAAAATAGGTTGTGATAAAGCGGTATAGAAGAACCTCGAATTATAATTATTATCAATATTACAAAGAAGACCTGATTTTAACAGCAACAGCATGAAACTTGAAAATAAGAACGTTGTTGGTTTGTGCTAGAATTGTTGAATGCTAGCTGTGAGCGCCGAAATGGCAGCACCGGCTGTATGCTACCTAGGGAGTTGAGGAAGACATTGGCTGGTTGCAAAGGCCCTATAACCACGGATAATAATTTGTGAACCGCTATGAGACGACCTACGAACTAGGTTGCGGTATATAAGAACCTGTAATTATTATTTTTTATTATTATTATTATGAATATAGATATTATACTTAGTACCAGTAAGTTACATATCACGAAATGACAGTAGTTTACGGTATGTTACACAGTGATGAAATTGATCAAAACTCACCCTGGTTGACCATTTCGTCCAGTATGTTGATGATGCGTTTCTGTGACGTACCACTCATGCTTGTAAGCTTTCCACACAGCAGTATCTGTAGTACCTGTAACGGGAAATCCAGTATATGTTTGAGTGTAATAACGAGAATTTTCGATTTGTCTTCTTATGGGGATAATTCTGTTTTCAAAATGCAGGAGAAATATTCATACTCAAGAAACTTCATGAAATTTTCTCAGTGCTATTAGATTTAAAGAGACTTCTCTAACTTATTAAACATCTTAAGATACAGACAGCATTTTGGTTTCAATTAGGAAAATGTCAACTCCCAAAGAAGCATATTTTTTTTCAAAATCAATTTATCTTTTCATTCTTATTGTATGAATGATTCTACCAAAAACGTAAAATGTTGCATAAAAACATCCATGCCTGGCACCATAGCAACCCTTCATGACCCCAGTGTTTGTAACATTATTTTTACTTCACATATGCAACCCTATCTTTTACATAATCGTGATTAAGAAATGACCAGTGTCCAGTAGGAACTAACCTTGCATACGTAGTTAAACCTTCTGATGTCCTTGACGGCTCCGGACATGTCCAGATGGACGAATGCTTCACTAAGACTCGTAAGGATCTTCCTCTGTCAAGGTCAAGTAATAGTGATAACGTGTGGGTGTGTACGGGTTCTTCCTCTGTCAAGGTCAAGTAATTATGATAACGTGTAAGTGCGTAAGGGTTTATTCCCAACTATGGCTTAACTGTTTGGGTTCTTTCTTGACTAAAACCAGTCTGCGAGGATTTATATTTAATTTTCGAGATAATGAAATTTCTCAAAGTTTTGTCAATTTCAATTGTATATATAAGGACTCTCATTAAAAGCTTGTCATCAACATATCACTGTGTGGGCTTAATTTTGGAAAGTTTCCCGGTACGAAATATGAATCTACATGTCACTTAATTTACTTTTGGAGACGAGGAACATTCAGACTACCTTCTCAGTATTTTTCAGTCGACAGACATTCGGACTACGTTCTGTCTCAGTAACAAAAAGTCAAGGAACTTTGTTCTATATTCCAAATTAATATTGGGTTTTTCCCCCTTTGGTTTTGTTGATGTGATTTTGATAATATTTGCTTTGAAATGATGTAAATCTGTTGAAAATTGGTTTTAATATTTCCGTCACAATCTCAAAACTAATGAAACTAAATCAAGAGGGTTAACTACAGGTATATATACCCAGCTGTAGTTTATAATCGACACATACATTTTGTATCAAACCATACAGCTATACATGCTTAATCTTAAAATTCAAATAGTTCGAAAAAAGGGAATTCACTCTGTGTAAATCTAGAACGTTTTTTGCTACAATTTTTCAAGAAAGAAAATAACATTGGAGAATTTGACCCAAGCTATTTTAATTACTTCCAACAAATCGTGTTTCCATCTAGTTTGAGCATACTTAAAAAGTAGTTCCGATTTATATGTTTTCAGACAACGAAATCGGAATAAAATATAAAATGAAAAGATTTTATACCCTGTAACAAAATAAATGAAAAAAAATCAACAAGGGCAATAACTCCTACGTGCTTAACGTATTAATGTTTGCCTTACCTCCCTTGATGTGGCCTTGACGTAGTGTATGTAAGGCTGATGGTGTTTGCACCAGTCATTGTCTCTTGTGTGAAACTCTGTCATGGCCAGTCGTATCAACCTTAGATTTAAACGAAATTATCAAGATATTTAAAAACAAATATTCTGTTCTTTTTCATCATATATTTTAGTTTACCGTCAAGTCTACTGACTAAAAAAAGAGAATAATGAATTGAAAAGAAATAACTTTATATCACTAGTCTTGCTATTTATAAAGACCGTAGACATATCCCAACGAAAAGCAATATTAACTGTTCCGTGTAACTCTTTTGATTTAACCCATCCTTCATATCTAGCCTCACAAAATAAACAAAGTTTATAAACACCAATGTATATGTCGAAGTTCAAAAATTGTTAATCATCAGGGGTAATTAAAACTATTACTGTCTGTTTGTTGTATTTTTGTTGAAAATACATGTGTATTTTAAATTGAAAATGCATGGCTAACATATTAATCCCATCATTTTCTATTCGCTGAGATTCATTACACAGCACGAGTCAGACATCTCCAACTACTGATCATGAGTCATGGTTATGTAATATAACGTTTTAAAACATTATTACACTAGCAGACAGTTAAGGAACCGCCTTATACAAAGCCTTTTTAACTTTTAAACATATTTGGATCAACATTGTTCGGTACTATATAAATCATTTCTCGTTCGTTTTGAAGCCACTGTTAATGTTTTAATATAAATTAATACAAGAAGTGCTTGTTAAGATAACTTTTCTCTCTCACTCTCTCTCTGTTCCCGTGGCATTTGTTGTTTCAGATTAAGAAAATATTTGATACTGTAAAAAGAATGTCGGAAAGTACGTTCTATGACAAATAAGAAAACTGGGATATGTTTCCTAACGAAGAAAGCTTACAGACTAGTGAACCCAGTTACCTCTTTTTGTTTCTTATCAGTATCGCTAGCACTAGTCTACCCATACACCACCAATAGGGCCAAACTTCAAACCTAGCTACACGTGTAGAGCACAGGAAACGCACGCGCATCACAGAACGAAGAGTAGACAAAGGATACAAAAGGGAGCGTTATAATTACCTAGTACATACCACACATGGTTATAAAAGCGATAATGGTAACGAAAGATTTGTAACATATACAAAAGCATTTTGAAACAATACAGAAAACACTTTGCACTTAAAAGAAATTAAGAAAATGACAATTTTCTTGTATACATAGTAACTATATTACCGCCATCATTTGCATATTTCATATAATAAATCATGTACGTTGTTCAATTTTTCAGATATACAATCTGAAACTGGCTGAAACTATTTTTTCTATTAGACTTATCATGTTTTATCATTTTTTCTTCTTTTTATCAAAAAGTATGTAATATCTTATACAAAAAGTAAAGTAAAAACTGAAACCAAAGGTAACTTCAGAACATAATCATCTTATTTCTATTTAGTGAACAGGGTCGATAGCCTGCAACCAGGTACCTTGACAATTGGTTAATTAAAGCGTCTGTTTAAATCCCAGTCTTGTCGACTGCATTTTCCTTTCCTGTTACGTCGATATGTGTAGCACATATTTGTCTCTTTTTTGTTTATTTTGAGCTTATAAAAACATAGATCTCGATGCATGTGTCACCACACTGTATGTATGTGTCACACTGAATGTAGGTGTCACAGTCCACATATATACATCGATGCACAGTGCAATGCACATATGCAACGCTTCTGAAGGTAAGACAGAAGTCCAGCGTGACGTTTATTAACGGGACCCTTACGATCATCTTACAATAAGTATATACACATCGAACATCTGAAATGTACACTGAAAAAATATATATCAGCTGACATAATGGAATCTGGAGAAGGTTGGCCCAATCATGTGTATCAGATCGCGATCGTATATATATAAGAGCTATGATGTGTTGTTTCAAGTTCGTAATAATAAACGTACTGATACAATGGTTTAACATCACGGTAGCTAGCTGTGAGCTGCTACGCCATTCCAGTCTACGCACACCAGTTATTTATTATATCATCATGTGTTGAAATCATGATTTGGAAACGTGACCATGCAGCTGTCAGAAATAATCGATAAAATTATGCAAGCTTTTACATTCAGTGAACTCACGTATTATAGCTTTGCTAAAGCACAACAATACAATGTGTTGCTCGTCACAAACGCAGACCTATCTCACACACGATGACATCGTGTGTATTTATATATATAAAAATGTGTGTATGGTGGATACCATTAGCAGCGTGATTCATACCGAAGAACCACAGTAGTGCACACAATCATTAAACTATACCTTGCCAGGATGTTTTCGTTCAAACTTTCGAACACCTTGATTCTCCATAACTTCAGTTTTTCCCATCCATTGTGTGTCTTCACCCACTCGTCCCCGTTCGATCTCCAATCACGTCCTAAAAACGGCATATTGTCCCAAATTATGTCTTATTCCATCTACGTTCGTCCTTTGTTTTGATTTTGCGCAACTGTTTACGTTTTGCAGGAAGTGTATCGGAATTCTTCGCGGAGATGACATTCTGGGTCGCTTATTGGCTAGTGAGAATATTAAGTCAAATTTGATTGGCTGGTTGTGTTTCGATGTTAATGCCACATGGCAGGTCACATGGTTTTGTTTACATCGATCAGCTGAGCGGTTGGAGAAGACTCCGCACGAAACTTATCTTCGCAGTTTCGTGCTATGGCGCATTTACATACCAAGGCAGTGGAATTATATAGCTTTTCTCAATGAATGGCATGAATTTGTATAAATGGGGCCGAGTGCACTATACATACACATGCAGATACATGCACATACATAGAAACTGGAATTGAGTGTAGTAGTAATATATATATCCTGATTTTTAGTTAATTGCAAATTAGTTTTAAAATTATGCAGAGCAATTTTAAATGTGTGTAAGATGTTCATGTCCATGCTAAAAGTCATCCTACAACAGTCAGAAAGACAAAAGACATCAGTATTTCTTCAAGATTCCGGTTTGCAGCCATTTTTTTCTGGTGACGGACCCTACTGTATTAATCAATAAAAACAGTTTGTATAACGCTTTGTTTTAATATTCGTTAGAGTCATAAAACAGGGTTATTCATTAGCGTCACTTTACAGAAGAATGTCCTTACACAAAACAAATATTCAAGTATGTATTTCCAGTTAAAAAAGAAAGACATTGTTTTGATCGTTTATGTCTTGTACATGTATACAATTCTGTGACAGATTTGTATGCAACGTACTAGTGATGGTTTTTCCAAACAGAATTAATATAAACGTGTACGGGAAATGAAATAAGCGTGAAATAGTATTTAAGCAGTGTAGCTATAAAACGATTAAAGGTATAGGGTCAACGCCTATGGAGATTTAACATTAGCGTCGGCCCCCGCTTTGAATTTCAAAACAAGATCAATCCAAAAAGGTATGGGTATAGAAAGCTTAAATCAGGAACATTTAGTTTAAGAATTCATTGATTGATAAATGGGACCTCATTAACTTACACCTGTGTGGATGTTAAAGTTTTGGTAACACAATTCCTCCTACAGCATTCAAATGACACAATTACTATAAAATTATATCATCATCGTGTGCAACGTATTCAAACTGTTTTTTAATACCGAGTATTAACACTATTTTAAGAAAGAATTGTTCTTTTTATTGAAGATTTAAGTTGAAAAAAATGTGAAATTTCATTACTAATACGATAAATTACATTTTTGACACGTTAATTTACATAGTTCTAAAACGAGTCTATTTTTTAAACTTGCTTAAAAGTTGGCTACCAATATTATCTTTTAACATCAGGAATTTCAAAAAAAATTAAGACCGGTTTGTCATATAACACCTTTGATTTAAAAAAGAAAAACATAGCATTCTTTCCACTTTTCCTTTAACTTGTTTTTTGTCATGACCAAAAGTGTTTAGGTCTTGTTAATTGGCATGTAGGTTGTTCATGTGAATGGATTTAAGTTTTGTAAATGTTGATGACCTTGACCTTCGTTCAAGGTCACAAAAATAAAATGTGCTAAAAAATATTTTTTTGTATGGAGATTCAGACAAGGATATCTTTCCTTGCTTTATTTGTTTATAGTTAACGATTTAAAACAATATTCCTTCATATTTTGTTTAATGAATGGGCAATAGGTAAAATAAAATAATAATGGAACTGTAAGCCAAAGGCTAAGTAATGCCCCCGCTCCTATATAAAAAAAGAAGTGTAACTAAGGCAAAGCATTGCAAAGCAATCCATAGTCTCCCTCCAGTAGTTATGTAAGTATATAAGTCGCTGACATACTTCCTGTACTCCTTCCCCATGCCAAAACATACTTGCAAAACAAATCTTGTTAGCCCAGATGAACCAGTTTTGCTGAAATCGTCCTAGTAGTAAAGGAAGAGTTGTCAAGACAAAGATTTTTAACAAAGGGCCATAACTCCTTAAAAAGGATCGAAATGAAAGAATAGTACCCTGGTGCACATCAGGAGGTAGTTACCATATCTGTGAGCTTCCAATAAAATAGGCCCAGTAGTTTTTTCAACAAAGGGCCATAACTCCTTTTAAAGAGTCGGAATGAAAACATACTACCTGGATGCACAATGTCTAATTGCATATCTTTGTCTATGACACAATCTCAACCTTAAGTAGTTCTCCAGAGGAAAGATTACTTTGGCAGAATACATGAGTTATTATTACTGCACATAACTTTAAAACATGCGTAAGTGTTTTGGTTTGATACAAAGACAGAAATTGTATCGGTATTTACCATAATAAACATTGATAATCAAATCTCCATGATTAAATGAAATTGGGCATTGATCATGTTTGGCATGCTAAAAAAGTACTTTACCGGTTTTGATAAAACATAAAAATTATTCTGTAGACAAAATATATATATATATAAAGTGTTTAAAGAAGTTTAAAATATAGACTACCATTGTAACTATATATAGCCAAGTTGACAATGCTGGTTATATTTTAAATTTTGTTAAAATTTTACATGTTTTTCGAATTAAAGTATCACTACGCTTACATCATGTATACCAATATGACATATTTAGTATCAAAATAACAGTAATTTAATATACTATACACTATCATAATTCATTTTCAAAATGACATTCATACCATATATCTGTCATTTTGTTAGGATACCCCCCGTCACTCAACCTGGTGTTATGCAAGGAGGTCCACTACGGTAATCGGTATTAATTATGAATAATCATTTATGCAGTTATTGATCATTTTTATGTATCTACATATGGTAAAAGACTAAATGAAATCAAAGTGGGGGTCAAATGTTGACCCCACCTTTAAGATATCATCGGAAGGTGCTAAGTTAAATACGTTATTTAATTTTAAATTCAATATCCGTTCACCTTCACCCCCTACCAATTCTTTGAAATATAACTAAAATACTATCTCGGACTTGAGCAAGGCTCTTATTAAACTGCCCTCATTATTAGGAGGCAGTACGAACGTTTCCTTTTATGTGAAGTCCATGGCATAATACGGTTTTGTAAGTTAGCGAAATACCTTAAGTACAAATGTATGTAATAATGTAATTGACGGGCTTCACGTCACTTTTATACATGTGGCATAAACGTGCTCCAGTATCATAAAGGTAATACAATGTATATGTATACATAGAAGACGTTGTTTCAGTAATATAGAAGTAAATTTAAATTATATATACGTTTGAGACGTGCTCAAGTGATGATAAAGTAATGATTGTATACACTATTAGACGTAGTTCCAGTAATAAAGAGATGTACGTTTTAGCCGTGCTCCAGTATTCGGTTGTGGCGGCTGCATTCCTTTATAAGAGCCTGATTGTAAACACGCTCACCTTGCCAAATAGATCTGCGCCGTACGTTTTACTTATAATAAAGGGAGAAGATGTATACAAGGCTATGCATATCGTGCAGGCTAAGTAATGTACCAAGAAGTTCGTCAAGCTAGAACCGTGTCTGGACTGGCAAACACCCAACTAATCAGTGGTGTATATTGTACGTAGAAAGTTTATTAACGACCTCGTGATAAGTCGACGGTGGGATGTGTGAGGATTGGTACAAAACGTGTCCATGATGACGACGTTGATGACACAACAATAGGACGTAAAACACAAATAAACCAAAAACCAAGGCTCAAATAAAATTTAGTACGCGACATTTTTGGAATATGTGTTTAGTGAACGTATGTGCAATCTGAAGGAGGTAAGGTCCTGGATAGTCAAACAACGCAATACCGTTATCCGTTTCGTTTTAAGACGGGCAAGTCCATTGTAGCTTTTCGTACATATATAGTTACCCCCTGTAATAGGACGACCTAATATACAGAAAGCAAAACAGTCGTTATTCTGCTCGGAAATGTATTTAAATGTGTCAAGGAAGAAGCTAGGTGTGACGTGTGTAGTTACCCATATCACGTGACGTGTCTGTGATAAAAAAAAAACATGAGAGTAAACATTAAGTTAACAATACTACACAAAAGTATAACTTTTAAAAGTGTTTAATTTGTATTCTGTATGCACAACGCCATGCAGCGTGTATGATATATCACACAACTCTGTAATTTCATTCAAACAACAGCAGACGTCACTTATGCACAGATATGAAAGGATAAACTTGAACTTGTAAACCTTTGTATCCATATGTAACAACGCATTTGCATTACATCTAGGTCAACAGTTAGGACCCTTATCGGGTCTAAAATACAGAGCTCGAGCACTATTCAAGGTCGGTCATCTACCGAGAACCGATAGGTGTTCTACCCGGCATACACACCACATCATTCTGGGGAAGCGGACACTTGTGCAGTCTTTTCGAAAAATATTGTGGTATATATACATAGGTAAGTCCTGTTTAAGATTTTTTTTACATTAAGTGATGAAGTATATTGTTTGTGCGATGGAAGTTGTTATGATATCAGGGTCTTGTACTGTGCAGTAAATTAAACAACAAGATGTCTGTCTAGATATTATGTACGTGTTGTAGATATTTTATACGGTTCACATTAATTAGCTGTCTTTTCAGCGCAAATACTACATGGCGCAGACGACAACTATCAAAATCATAATTTAATACAACATATAACACATTCTTTGAAACCTGTTATAAGAACTTAAAGCTATAATGTAGATTGAAAACACATTAGGTACAGGTGATCGGTGGATACAGGTGAAAAATGGGTACAGGTGAAAATGAATACATTTATACATAGATACAGATGAGGCAGATGAGTGGTGGATAGAGGCGAAATATCGATACAGGTGAGATATTGAAATAGGTAACACATGATATAGACGACATATTATTACAGGTAAGACATACATACAGGTAAGACATGATACAGACGACATATTGTTACAGGTAAGACATAGATACAGGTAAGACATGATACAGACGAGACA
>NW_018407282.1:691975-734012 GCF_002113885.1 Mizuhopecten yessoensis | reverse complement strand
AGGTAAGACATGATACAGGCGAGACATTGTTACAGGTAAGACATAGATACAGGTAAGACATGATACAGACGAGACATTGTTACAGGTAAGACATAGATACAGGTAAGACATGATACAGGCGAGACATAGTTACAGCTAAGACATAGACATAGGTTAGATACGATGTGTACATCACAGAGACCTGATCATTTGTTACAGCTATATCTGGACCCAAACTAAGGTGTTCAGAGTAATTGTACACGTTATTTATCATCATTGGGGTGGCAGTGTTACCGAAAATTGATCTAAACCCCTAAAACGAGAACAGATACTCTGAACACCTTAGTTAAGGTCCAAAAATAGCTGTAACACATTCTCAGGTCCATGTGGTGTGTATGCGAGACGGATTTGTGTGGTAAATGGATACAGGTACACACACAGGTGACTGGTTGATAAAAGCGTAAGAGGGACACATGCGATACATTTGTGTAGGTGACATATTGGCTACATACAGGATGAAACATGTGAGAAAGGGTACACATGAGAGACGGACACATGTGAGAATCGGATGAATTTTTGAATTTAACACAGGTGAAAGACGTCTAAGTGTGAGAGACAAATACCGCTGAAAGATGTGTAAAAGTCATACATAAATGCATACAGGTGTGTTTGGTATTAGCGTCCAGCTAAGGTCATTTAAGTGCGTGTCTCCGTGTGTCTAATGTATGCATGTATGTGTATAATATGTGTCTCCTTACCATAGCATAGATCTAATGTTGACTTTAGAGTGCTACCTCACTAAACAACCATGCCGAAGGCACCCGGTACAGCATTCCTCTCGGTCACATTATACTGACAACGGACTAACTAAATGTGTAGATGTTGCTATTACCCTAAAGCAGGAAATAACAACTACCATTTATAAGAACGTTGGTATGTCCCAGCCTGAGAACAGAACCCGTTGTCTTCTCCTTTTGGGTGAATGTTCAACACCAAGTTCAAAGTTAGGTGTTGTCAAGCAATGCGCTAAGAGACAAATGATTATTAGGATGAATAGAGAAAAACTAACTATCCCAATTGTTGCAATGGGTGCAGCAGATTTATTTTGGCCGTTTTGTGTCCCCATGTTGATGTCACAATTATGCGGGAGGTTGCACATGAAAACATCATGTATATTCTTTTCTCAATCCCAAACCTGTCGGGGTCGGGTAAGCTATAGGTTAAGGTTAAAGTTTGGGTGCGGACGAAGGACGAATACCTGTCAGATAAGGTAAGATTTAGGTAAAGGACAAAGTTTCATGTACAGGTGAAAGTTGCATACAGATATTGTATTAAATTCTTAAACACACAAACTTTAACAGTCCTATCCCGAGTAAAATCCTGTCCACGTTTGGTATTTAAAACGAACGTACATAACTGCTACACAAAGTACAATGTGTGTACGTGAATGGGGTCAGTGACTTAGATAAGTGACGTAAACAACAAGGTATAACACACTATGGAATTTGCTCCGAAGTTACAGTACACTCAGTAATCAATATGTTCACGTGATCAGTACACTGTAACGTTATTTAAACTTTAACAATATATACGTGGTAAGATTACTGTATCCACTTTAAATTGTTACAAACAGGTGTTTTACATCATCATGCAATGTCGCTGGTGCATGGCAAACTTCCTATACCAAATTATTTATAATTAAAGTGCTATACATGGACACGATAACGTATTACCCGAAGAAAGCGTTCTACAGAGTTATGAAGGTTGTAAGTCACCGGAGCCGATGGTGACTAGCACTGGTATACCTCATACCACGAAAGGCTGGCTAAACTGGTTTTATGATGACTCGGCGGTTATACAAAACGTATTCGTACACACGTATATATACTAACTAGGGTAACGTTTACTTAATGCCACTACATCATCTCCCAAACAAAGAACACGCATACATCTATCCAGGGACAGTATATAATGCCACGGGGAGTAGCATCTCTATAACGTTCCGGAAACATTCTATCTCAAACGAATTTCCATTCCATTTGGTTTCTACGAAGCGACCGTCATAAATTCGGACCGGTTTTGAGATTCTTTAAGTACATCACTTCTGGTTGATACAGTAACTTGTATTTTACACAACTACAAGACATCACTTCTGGCTGATACAGTAACTTGCATTTTACAGATACAGTAACTTGTATTTTACACAACTACAGTACATCCCTTCCGGTTGATACATTAACTTGTATTTTACAGGTACAGTAACTTGTATTTTACACAACTACAGGACATCACTTCTGGTTGATACAGTAACTTTTATTTTACACAACTACAGTACATCACTTCTGGTTAATACAGTAACTTGTATTTTACACAACTACAAGACATCACTTCTGGCTGATACAGTAACTTGCATTTTACAGATACAGCAACTTGTATTTTACACAACTACAGTACATGACTTCTGGTTGATACAGTAACTTGCATTTTACAGATACAGTAACTGGTATTTTACACAACTACAGTACATCATTTCTGGTTGATACAGTAACTTGTATTTTACACACCTACAGGACATCACTTCTGGTTGATACAGTAACTTGCATTTTACACAACTACAGTACATCACTTCTAGTTGATACAGTAACTTGCATTTTACACAACTACAGGACATCACTTCTGGTTGATTCAGTAACTTGTATTTTACACAACTACAGTGCATCACTTCTGGTTGATACAGTAACTTGTATTTTGCACAACTACAGTACATCACTTCTGCTTGATACAGTAACTTGCATTTTACAGATACAGTAACTTGTATTTTACACAACTAAAGGACATCACTTCTGGTTGATACAGTAACTTTTATTTTACACAACTACAGTACATCACTTCTTGTTGATACAGTAACTTGTATTTTACACAAATACAGTACATCACTTCTGGTTGATACAGTAGCTTGTATTTTACACAACTACAGTACATCATTTCTGGTTGATACAGTAACTTGTATTTTACACACCTACAGGACATCACTTCTGGTTGATACAGTACCTTGTATTTTACACAACTACAGTACATCCCTTCCGGCTGATACATTAACTTGTATTTTACAGGTACAGTAACTTGTATTCTACACAACTACAGGACATCACTTCTGGTTGATACTGTAACTTGTATTTTACACAACTACAGGACATCACTTCTGGTTGATACTGTAACTTGTATTTTACACAACTACAGGACATTACTTCTGGTTGATACAGTAACTTGTATTTTGCACAACTACAGTACATCACTTCTGGTTGATACATGAACTTGCATTTTACAGTTACAGTAACTGGTATTTTACACAACTACAGTACATCATTTCTGGTTGATACAGTAACTTGTATTTTACAGATACAGTAACTGGTATTTTACACAACTACAGTACATCATTTCTGGTTGATACAATAACTTGCATTTTACAGATACAGTAACTTGTATTTTACACAACTAGAGTACATCATAACGTAAATCACGAAAGTTTCGTGGTACTCATATTTCCCGTTAGCAATTCGTGAAAAGAGAAGCTTCGATTGTCTATCTCCTAAAATGTTGATTTTGTGCATTCAAAGTAACTTGCATTTTACACAACTACAGTACATCATTTCTGGTTGATACAGTAACTTGTATTTTACAAACCTACAGTACATCACTTCTGGTTGATACAATAACTTGCATTTTACAGATACAGTAACTTGTATTTTACACAACTAAAGTACATCACTTCTGGTTGATACAGTAACGTGTATTTTACACAACTACAAGACATCACTTCTGGCTGATACAGTAACTTGCATTTTACAGATACAGTAACTGGTATTTTACACAACTACAGTACATCATTTCTGGTTGATACAATAACTTGCATTTTACAGATACAGTAACTTGTATTTTACACAACTAAAGGACATCACTTCTGGTTGATACAGTAACTTTTATTTTACACAACTACAGTACATCACTTCTGGCTGATACAGTAACTTGCATTTTACAGATACAGTAACTGGCATTTTACACAACTACAGTACATCACTTCGGGTTGATACAGTAACTTGTATTTTACAGATACAGTAACTTGCATTTTACACAACTACAGGACATCACTTCTGGTTGATTCAGTAACTTGTATTTTACACAACTACAGTACATCTCTTCTGGTTGATACAGTAACTTGCATTGTACAGATACAGTAACTGGTATTTTACACAACTACAGTACATCACTTCTTGTTGATACAGTAACTTGTATTTTACACAACTCCAGTACCTCCCTTCCGGTTGATACATTAACTTGTATTTTACAGGTGCAGTAACTTGTATTTTACACAACTACAGGACATCCCTTCTGGTTGATACAGTAACTTGTATTTTACAAACCTACAGTACATCACTTCTGGTTGATACAATAACTTGCATTTTACAGATACAGTAACTTGTATTTTACACAACTACAGTACATCATAACGTAAATCACGAAAGTTTCGTGGTACTTATATTTCCCGTTAGCAATTCGTGAAAAGAGAAGCTTCGATTGTCTATCTCCTAAAATGTTGATTTTGTGCATTCAAATCAAGACAAATTAGCTGTTTGAAATACATGCAATCGTCAAAATCGTCTCTCAAAAAAAGAATGAGAAAGAATGTAAAAAGCGAAAGGTTTGCAATAAATACTGAAAAGCACAAACAATCTATCTTTGAAGAATCGATCGTTCACAAACGAATAGTGTTTTCAGGATTCGGATTTCTGAGTGGGCAGTGGGCAGTCTGTGGCGGAATGATTCGTTTATATATTTTCGGTTAATGAGTATTTGTATTTGTTTATTTTGTTCCAGGTCTGAACACCAAAATGCGGGGCCCCGGCCCTTTGCTGGTCGTGTGGCTTGCCGCCATTCTCGTTGCCACCGCATGCGGACAACGCTGTACCCGTCCTCCAATATGGAGGACGGTGAACGGCACAAGTCCCATGCAGGAATCGGAAGGCAACGTACGAGTGGTGGCGCTGCTGAAGGCCAGCTGAGGTTTTTGTGTGAGAGTCGCCACGACGTAAGTACTGTTCGGTCTCTCCCATGTAGAAGAATCACCTGACTCTCGTACTCCTAAAATGTCATAAAAAAAAATCTAATAAGATTCACAAGTCAATGAGATTGTCTCTGCATTATATCGTTATTATATCGTTTAGCCACCTTAGAATATCAGTGAGAACGTTTTGAACCAATCTCCTATATTTTTTTAATCTTTTAATCAAGTGATAATCTTATGAAAGATTTTGTAGCATATGTGTTTTCTTTCTGTTTTAGACTCGAACAAATCCGATCTAGCTTCGAACGTCGTGGCATAACTGGCGTAGAATTCATGATTGTCAACATGAATCTCGATGACGCTCGAGAGCATGTTCAGAATCTGATAAACGTCGTAAACACAGCAGAAATGCCCATTTATCAGGACAGCGATGATCTAGAAATATGGACGACACTTGGCGGAGATAAAGACTACATCTACATGTATGACGGGTAAGAAATGTCAATGGTTAGAAAATAAAGCTGGCGTATACTCCATCCATGTTGTCTCGATCCTAACGTGTGGAGTCATCGTTCCACACGAACAAAGAAAATACTGCTCTGCGAACGTAGTATATTGATATTGAAAAATAATGTTTAAAAACAAAACAGTTCACATAATTAAAGAATCTGAAATGAAGCTTTTGTACTAGACTTACTAATGGGTAGGTCTTTTCTTTCGTTTTGTTGTAGATGTGGAATGCTGCGATACCTGCTGACATCTGATGACATCATAATCCGCGACGCTAATGCCATAAACATTCGTCTTATCAAGCGCCGCATACGCCAAGTAACAAGGCGCGATCGGTGCGCCCGGCAGTGTCGGAGGTACAGACGGCGCCTGATGTCGACGGTAGATATGGACCGGATGCAGGGACAGCAACCGGATGTTATTTCTATGTCGCGTCAAAGAAGTTCCAGTTCCGATGATAACAGGACGCCTACGTGTATGGAGCAGAATTGCCGAGGACGTAACGGACCACATAATAGACACAGAATGGTCCATCGGTTATGACAGCATTTGCAGAGACGAGGTCTTCTGGGAGAATCCACACAATCTTGATTGTGTCCGCGCAACTATCAGGACGTATGTACGTGCACACGTTATCGCCAGACAGGAAGAATGCGTTTCTGTGCATGCTCAGAAATCACGCCTTCAATTAGCGTACGTTGTCTTTGATATGACTGTAACCAGTTTAGAAACGGACATGACGTAGAGATCCCCGTTGTCCGACCGTCTTGACGACTATTGACCAGCTGACACTGTAACAGTGACAATAACCTTCAGTCGGCGACATGTCAGTGACCGACAACTCAGTCGTCTGCCGTCGCCGTGGCGACGTCGATTTCCTGATCTTGTGACGATGGTGCCTGTGTATGACAAGGAACTAGCGACTCTTGTATGTGACGGTCGACCGATGCTGGAACATCATGACAATGACAAATCGACGCGACGTCTTGTTTTTGACCTAGCGACGCGTCGCATGGTGACATGTGACACTGTCAAACGACGTCGACAGGCGTCAGTGAGAACACCTGACAGTGACATGGACAACAGAGCGGTCAGAGTAGTGACAGTGTTGTCTGAGAATGACAGCACACGACTGGGAACTGCCACTGAGACTGTGAGGTTTCCAGAGATGGAAACCTCCAGTGTCAATGACCAATAGGCCCAACTCCAACCGCCGTTGTCCACTGACGAACCGGAAGTGACACAGGAAGTAGGTGACATTGACCAACAACCGTCACGACTGGTAAAACTTGAGATTGCAGGTCACGTGGTAACGGCGTTCAACGTCCTTGCTCGTGAGGAACAGACCATCAGACTTGCAGATGACAGTCATTAACTTCTGACATAACATCAGACGTAATTTGACAGTGCGACGGCCAGGAAGACGCGTCAGAAATGTGAACGTGACAGAGTCTGTTCGGTCATCCGGACGGCACCTGACAGTGTCACTCCGTCAGCACGGACTGACAGTGACAGGGTCTGACCACAGACGGAAGCATCTGACAGGAGACTGGGGTAGTTGGCGCACCCGTCTGACCTTGACAACAACAATGACAATGACCCGTCGCCGCGTGACAATGCCGTAGCAGCCGAAACGGGAGATCACTCTGACTGTGACAGTCGGCTGGACGCAATTGACAGTGTTCGGGGTCGCATTTAACGTAAACAGGATATTTGAATAACATACAAACACCT
This sequence comes from Mizuhopecten yessoensis, assembly GCF_002113885.1. Taxonomy (NCBI): domain Eukaryota; kingdom Metazoa; phylum Mollusca; class Bivalvia; order Pectinida; family Pectinidae; genus Mizuhopecten; species Mizuhopecten yessoensis. Next base: position 726,727 of record NW_018407282.1, on the reverse strand, counting down.
TTTCCCTTGAACAATGATAAGTGAACTAGCATTATCTATATCTAAGAAAATTACAGCATAAGAACTTATTTTTAACTCTTAATGAAATCATGGAAGAGGAGATATTCAAACCATTTTGCATGCTAACACATAGAAATTCTACTAAAAAAGATTTACTGGGAAGAAAATTCAAAAAGTTTACAAAATGCAACCCTCAAGCAACTGACCGGAACATTACCTTAATATACACGTATCAATGGTCTCAAGGACGAGATGGTCAGATAGTGGACAGCCTATATGACGACATTTGGACAAAACCCAAAAGGTATCCAATGTTCAGATAATCCGGCTGACCAGCTGACCAATGCTCTGATGTGACACTATTGATATTACTTGACCAAAGAACCATCTTGTGACAAATACAATCAGACTAACCACTAGTAGTAGTGGCCAACTTATTTAGTTTAGATGGCGATTTGAGAACGGGGAGGAAGTGTCGAATGTTTGTTTCTAAGAGAGAGGTATATTGATATTTGTATTTTATTTACTATCGTCGGATAGTCACTGCTGATTTTGCTTTGGCGATGATATAATCCCGAAGCGAAATCAGCAGTGGGTATCCGACGATGTCTGTTAACTAACAGAAATATGTTTGAAAAACAAACAGAAGATGATATGCATTAAGAATTAATTAAACAGGGGTTTGGATCGCTTTATATATATACAGTTATCCCGTTTCTGACAAGCTGAACCCATTACCTTAGAAACGTAAGTAGTGGCTACTTACCCATAACCTGGTGATATAAAGAGATTCAAACCTCTGGAGTCACAAGGTTATATTACTGAAAACAATGTTAATTAACTGTTATAGGTTGGCAACAAAGAACGTATATGCAAAACACATTTGAGAGAAAGAATATTTTACATTTATATTTTAACAACTGTCGGCAATGCAAGATCATATATGAGTTGGCGGGGATATTTTGAAGTGATGTGTTTTCGCCATGTGAGGATCCCACCTCCGAAATTGTTTTTTTTTCCAAATGAAATACTAATAATAACAGAGATTAGAGAGATGTGAAAATCACGACTTTTGCTATTTTGCATATATTTTGTTTGTGACTAGCCCTCATCAAGCCCCTGTGTTCACTGTGAGACAGTAAAGGGCATTTGTGAACAAGAAATCTGTATTTGTTTGACTGATCCGTCCATACCCCATTCTATGTATACAGCTGAACATGATAAACATTTAAGAACTACCTAAATGAACATTTTTGTTCTTGTGGTGGGGTCCAGTTTCGAGTTAGAAATCGTAAAGAAAAAAACATTTGGTCGAGGCAAGGGGTTTCTTAACCACATTAACACCCTGGGATTAAATGATAGCTGAGAATATTTTGAGGAAACATGAATTGCAGAATATGATGGGAATTTCTGGCACACGGTGAAAAGTTGTGTTATAAACCCTTGTGGTGAATATGCTGTTAGCATTAGCTGCAGTAAAATCGCAGCTTTTTACTCAGTAAGCTAACGCATCATAAAGTGCAAATGATGTGTAATCAGGATAAAATAAAGGGATTAAAGTCGACCCATACGTGTAACATCACGACCAGTGAGGCAATTTTTTTTACCACATTAACACCCTGGGATAAAATGATAGCTGAGAATGTTTTAAGGAAACATGAATTACACAATATGATGCGAATTTCTGGCACACGGTGAAAAGTTGTGTTATAAACCCTTGTGGTGAATATGCTGTTAGCATTAGCTGCAGTAAAATCGCAGCTTTTTACTCCGTAAGCTAATGCATCATAAAGTGCAAATGATGTGCAATCAGGACAAAATGGGTTAAAATAACAAATACATATATTCTGGTTCACAATGCCCTGTGTAAGAAGAGAGAGGGAGAGAATTGCCGTGAGTGATATTGTCGTTAAGGTACACGTGTTTGTCGATATGTGACGACCCGCTATAAAGCTAGGGATAGAAGTAGTGGAGTCTGAGGGATTCAAGTCGACCCCATACGTGTAGCATTACGACCAGCGAGTGTATGGATAGTAAAACACTTCCTCCCAATAAATAACATTATAATAATCATAATTCTGTTATGAATTTGAACTAATAAACATGATATTATTCAGTGATGTGTTTTGTTCTATTTTTGGATGCCAATAATCGGAGACTGATAAGCTTGCACAACGTCTAGAATTCTGTCAAGTTAGAAAGACAATGGAACATGGATAAGACGAATCATCAAAATAAGATATTCTCCAAAATAATTGCAAACTCTTATAAACTACTACATCTGAAGCAACAATTTGACGTCTTTTCCCATAATTATTGTTAAACATATAAATATTGGAAATCAATTCATTATTGTAAAGACTTAATGAAAAGTGAAAAAAGATGAGTCGATTGCATGTATCACTTCTACTTCTAAATGGTACTGACCAACTTCAACAATTTGAAGATAAAATGTCAGACGAGGAGTGAAACATGGAAAGAGATTGTTTTTAAAAGATACGAGATGGTCTAATTTGCGTTTGAAATGTGACGGTAGAGGGCTGATTTGAATAATTCCATTGTGGGGCTCGAAATAATGTCAAGTGGGAGTTTATTCCACTCGGGTATAGTTCGAGGGAAGAATGATGCCTTTCTGGTCTGGGTTTTTGAGTGGGGAATTTGATACGAAAACTGGTGGTTTGTTCGGGATTTTCTAACTGTAGGGATTAATCTGTCTGATTTTACGATAGCGACTTTCTGGTTTACAATGTTATGAAGCATGGTCAGACGAGCATCTCTACGTCTATCTGCTAGAGGGCGCAGCTTTAGGTGGTCCAACATTTCTGACACACTGGAGGTACGATGGTTGTACCTGTGCTTATTGAGCACATAGCGCGCTGCCCTTCGCTGGACCATTTCCAACTTGTCAATATTTGTTTGGGTGTGAGGGTCCCATACTGTACAGGCATACTCAAGTGATGGTCGAACTAATGATTTGTATGCCTGTACTTTGGCTGATGTTGAGCCAATTTTAAGATTTCGTCTTAAAAAGCCTAGCGTAGAATTTGCTTTTGGGCAGATAGTATTTATATGTGAATCCCATTTAAGGTCAGATGATAGTGTTACACCCAGATACTTGGTCTGACTAAGATGTTCCAGTATGTGTCCATGTAAAGTATAATTATGGACTATTGGAGTTTTGTTTTTAGTCACCGATCCGCGACAACACATTGCATTTGTTTGGATGGAAGATCATTTTCCATGTATTTTCCCAGAGCGCTAGTTTGTCAAGACCTTTTTGAAGTGTTTCAGCATCACTGTTTGACTTGATAACTAGATATGCAATAGTGTCGTCTGCAAATAAACGGATTGTAGCATTTAGACCCACAGGGATATCGTTTATAAAGTAAAGAAATAAACTGGGTCCCAAAGCTGACCCCTGGGGTACCCCGGAATGGACATCGACAAAATCAGACTTCTCCCCTTCAACTACTACTGTCTGAGTTCTACCGGTCAGGAAACTCTCGATCCAGTTTGCGACATGTCCACGTATACCATAATGTTTTAGTTTATGGTTTAGGAAAGAATGACTGACCTTGTCGAAAGCCTTAGCAAAGTCCATTATGAGGATAGCTGTTTGGCGTCCCTCATCAAGATTCTTTGAGATGTCATCCACAAATTCAAGAATTTGGGTTTCGCATGATCGCGATTTGCGAAAACCATGTTGGAACGGATACAATATGTTATGGGTATAGGCATGGGTCATGATAGTTGAGACCACAATGTGTTCCATAATTTTGCTACAGATACAGGTCAGAGATATGGGCCTGTAGTTTTCTGGGTGAAATTTTGGACCCTTTTTATAAGCAGGTGATACATTTGCAGATTTCCAGTCTGAAGGCACTATACCTGTTTCCAGAGACTGATTTAATATTAGGGTTAATATCGGGGCTATTTCTGTTGCAACCTCTTTTAGTACTCTGGGTTTGATGTTATCAAGGCCCGAGGCCTTGTATGGATTTAGGCCTTGGAGCAGTTTTAAGACGCCCTTTTCATGTATAGAAATTTCAGACATGGCAGGGTATTTATCGTGAGTAGACATGTTGCATCTAGTGCGAAACTGCTGGTCGGTAAAGATTTCAGGAGAAGTAAAAACAGATTGAAATTGTGCGTTTAGCACCTGGGCCTTGGTGGTAGGGTCATAAACAAGTTTACCGTCCTTTTTCAGAGGAGCTATGCCACTATGGTCTGATCGTTTGGATTTTATATATGACCAAAACCGTTTTTTGCAGGAAAATTTGTTTTCATTGGTTGTGTTTTCTGGGGTGATGATATTATCAATATGGCTCCAGTAAGATGTTCGTAGTTTTCTCTGTATATTATGTTTCAGGTTTTTATACTTATTTTTTATTTCAGTGTCTCCTGATTTTTTTGATCGTTTGTACAATCTATTTCTTCTCCTGATAAGTTTCTTTATGTCAGGGGTAACCCAAGGTAGGCTGGGTTTTGTCTTAACTATCTTGTGGGGGATATGTTCTTTTATGAGTTTAGACAATTCGATTTTGAAATACTCCCATATTTTGTTTACGTCCCACTTGCTATTTTCTGTCATACAGTTGTACACGTTGATAAGCTCAGCTTTAGTTCCAGTTTGAGTTTTTATATACTGGGATGGATCTTGGTTTTTGAAAAACTTGATGAGATATGTCTGAATACATGAAAAGATCAAATAAATAAAGCTAGAATATACACACCATCGATAAATTTCGTACAGAAAGAGTAACAACACCTGGTTCCAGTTTCATAAACGTATAAAATAAGTATTTGTAAGGCATATTCCTTTACGTGTTTTTGCATTGGGAAGCATTGCTGGAGTTATCAAAAATCAAAAATTAAAGAAATTTTAATTAAATAAGGATATGCTTTCAAATGGAATAATAAATCAATGAATTTTCCTTAATGCTGTGGAACTGGAGTCTGGATATACACAACTTATGAAACAATAGGTCTGTGACAAGGTGCTGTTACTACATGTTATTCAAGATTTTAGAAGGTCATTGCCCTGTTGTCCAGTCATGTAAACATTTCCGCATTACAATCCTTTTCATATAAAATTACTACTGTCTATATATACTACACACAGAGTGACGTCAGTGCACATCCGTGTGTCCAAATCTCAGACAATCTCAAAAGCTACCAGAGTATTCATGCTGGCTATTATACCCACTATATATGTAAACAAAATATAAAAAAGAGATGTCAGTATTTAATACTTTATTAAACCTAGTAACAAATAGCCAGAGACAAAACATCACATGGCTTTATATGGTAGCCTAGAAATGACTGTGTGAGTGTAAATAAATAAATTTGTTCAACTTTGTACAATTGTGGTATGTTGATTTCGGTCCATGTTGTTTATTGTATCAACGAGGAACATCTATTAACTGTAATCAACGTGCTAAAATTGCTTTTTTTATTTCCTATTTTGAATTTTTTTAACAAATACATAACAAAATGCAGATCTATTTATGGAACAGCAGGTTTACACCATATTAATGTTGTAATGTGCAAAATAACTGATTGAAGTGTTCAACTCACATGGATTGTTTAAATGCAACAGCAGCAGAAAATCAAATAAAAATTAATGACGATAGCATAGCAGGCACAAATCAGAAAACCATTCATAACATTGAAAAACATGTCAGCACCGTATGTCAATCTTACCTAGGGTTAGTAATAACAGACTGTACTTCATACAGGACTACCCACACACAACAAAAACATGTCAGCACCGTATGTCAATCTAACCTAGGGTTAGTAATAACTGACTGTACTTCATACAGGACTACCCACACACAACAAAAACATGTCAGCACCATATGTCAATCTTACCTAGGGTTAGTAATAACTGACTGTACTTCATACAGGACTACCCACACACAACAAAACATGTCAGCACCGTATGTCAATCTAACCTAGGGTTAGTAATAACTGACTGCACTTCATACAGGACTACCCACACACAACAAAAACATGTCAGTACTGTATGTCAATCTTACCTAGGGTTAGTAATAACTGACAGTACTTCATACAGGACTACCCACACACAACAAAAACATGTCAGCACTGTATGTCAATCTTACCTAGGGTTAGTAATAACTGACTGTACTTCATACAGGACTACCCACACACAACAAAACATGTCAGCACTAGATGTCAATCTTACCTCGGGTTAGTAATAACCGACTGTACTTCATACAGGACTACCCACACACAACAAAAACATGTCAGCACTGTATGTCAATCTTACCTAGGGTTAGTAATAAGTAACCTGATTATGTCCTTGATTTTGTTGGGACATTTAGAATTAGTTTCATAAATAATGAAAAGGAACTCTACTCGACTGACTAATACATTATGTTTGGTTATGGTTAAAAAACATATGATAATGATCCGTTACATACAGGAAGTATTATCAAACACTAAAATTATAAAAACATTAATCCATACAAAACAAGATTTACTGTTATCATTATGTTTTCAACATTGAAATACAAATTGCTAAAAAAACAATCTTCAATTGGTATATTGTGGTTTCTTACTTTTGATTTGAATACATGGTTAATATTTAAAACCAGGTTTTGATTGTTAATACTTGTCCATTGATAATAGATGTATAATTACAAACGGTGTATACATTTTGTTCATGTAAACTCTAGATGCTGTTAATATTAACAAATGTATATTATGCTAATAGCAGCTATGTCAATATCTCAAAAAAATACTTTGAACAAATGTACAATCTGAAAAACTTATTGCACAAACATAAACCCATATAAACATTGTTGATGTATGTTTTATGTAACTCTTCTTCAACACATAGTTATGGCAATCAGTATCTCCAATATTGGCTAATATTGGAAATTATTAAATATGAATTTGAAATGGCTTATCAAAATTATACCTCCAAAAACATTTCTGGATTTTCCCCAAAAAAATAAAAGCATGTACAATGTTGGTGCATGTAATTATATCACAAATACCAAAGTTTCCAGATCACTTTCAACAAGAATTATCATTTTAAAGGAATTTATATAAAAAATAGCACAAAAAAACCCCACTTTTTCTACATAACCCGAGCATATATCCACTATATTCAATGCATGAAGCATAACAAAACTTCTTTTTCTAGTACTGTTTAAAAAAATATTTAAACAAAAATGAAAAATATTCTCAAAAGTAATAAACAAACATAAAAACAATGAATTATTTAATGATTATTCAATGTGTTGATATTTTGATTCTAGTTTAATACTGGTACATGTAAGTATCTGTCAGATATGCTATACAGTGTTGTTTGTTAAAAAGAATAAAAATTAAATGTATGTTGGCTAAACAATATCAAACTGTTATATATATATAGAACTGAGGTGAAAGTTCTGAGATTCAATAATAAGCACAGCAGCAAATTGAGCAGATTCAAAATATCATGAGACATAAATATCTTAAAATAGTGCCAAAAAATCCAAAGGTCTGCCAGTACTGAGTTAAACGGTGGATTTATAGTGTATTTCTAAACAGACAGACCTACATGAACGAGTACAAGTATTACAACAGCACTAACCTATTGAAAAAATAGCCATATTAAATCCATTTCAATGCTCACAGTTCTCCTCCGTGAGGATCTGTGGTAGACGTAGATTCTGTAACCACAGCACCAATCTTATTCTTTTCCTGACAATCTTGAATTGCTTGTTCCACATTGTAATAAATTTCTGAAACAGCTACCCATGGACCCCAGGCATTCATCAAGCGTCCATCACAATCTACCAGGTACTTCCAGAAATTCCAGTTTGGTGGTTCTCCTGCACGGTCTAGCATTGCAAAATCAAACAAAAAGAAAGATAATTTTGAATGATACCAATTTCAGAGACAACATATATATTCCTTTTACCCAAAATCTTCATACACATTACTAGTCAAGTATAACAATACACATAATTTGAAATAAACTCGCTTCCACAAATTCATTTATTGCACATGAAATACAGGAGAAAATCTGTGTCATGCAAGTTATTAATATGCCAGTTAACTCCCTTTACTATGATTCTCTTTATTTCATTTGTTTCCCCTCATAGTTTGTAATCCACATATTTAGTGTTTCTTTTTATCAAATAATAATACAGGGCATTTTGAAATAATTCAACAATTATATACAAACTTAAATGCAATTTTATCAAAATGTCTTTTGTTTGAACATGATGCCATGGTTACTTTTTTTTTTACACATTTCTTTGTTGCAAAAACAAGAAATTCCTTTTACCCAAATGGTAAAAGATGGTTGACTTCAACTATTTTTTCCTCAAAACAAAACCATGAAAATCCAACAAATCTTGATTTTGAAAGCACAAATATCTTAATAATAAATTTTATCAATTCCTACCTATGAGGTAATTCCATGCTTCTGGCACATCGTCATTTAGCACATTGACTTTGGCAAATATCGGGAAGTCAACTTGGAATACTGTCTTAGCAAACCTTTCTATTTCATGGTTGCTCTGTAGAGAGAAAACATACACAATAAAACACTGTTATCCTGTCACAATTTTCAAGAGAAATGGGAGGGTTAATTTGGCATTGCATTATTTAAGGAATATTGTTAAGAAGATTTTAAAGGATATTTTTATCAGACTGTTTATTCTTCAGAAGCATTAAATAACTTTTCCCAATACAATTCACTTCGGCTACAGAATTGTTGATACCTAGAACAGTCTTCCCGAGGCAGTTATACAGGCTACAACAATTAGAAACTCTGAATTAGTTTGGACAATCATTGGAAACACCTTGAACTGAAATTTAATCACCTAGCTAGCTAAAAATTTACCAACGGGAGTTGATTTTTAATTTTTTGAATTAAACGATTTTTAATTTTTTAAATTAAAATGTTATTTTATATGATATGAACATAGAGGCAGGTGAATTAATTGCATCATGTATCCCATTAAATCCTTACAGCAGGTTCCTGGGCTCCAAACTGATTGCAGGGAAACGCCAGCACATTGAAATCCTCTTCTCTGTAAGCCTCATGCAGCTTCACCAAGCCTTTATAATGGTCATCTGTGAATCCACACTCTGATGCCACATTTACAACGAGGGAAACCTTTAAAATCAAAGGAGAATGTTATTGTAGACATAGCAGTACATGTTTTTAAGGCTTTCATAGAGACTAACCAAGATTTGTGAGTGTATTAGATCTAAATCAGTGTTTTTATCCAACATGCCAATTGCACCATTTTTTCATAAAGGTTCCTACACACAAGTTTTGGTGTCTTGTTTTGGAGAAAATGTAAAAAGAATTGATGATGAAGTAAAATGTTGAGGGTAGGCTTATACTTTCATTAGTTACTATACTATAATGTATTAAATTGAATTAAGTGTGCAGACATTTAATTTGAAAGAATGAACATCAGTGAGATCACCCTAAATTTTGAGATTAAAATCATAGTAGTTTTGACAGTAACTGTTTCCCGATTTCAACATTATATTTCATTTACATAATAAATATATTTTTAATCACCAAAGTCAATGCCTTTATTTCAACATAATATTTCATTTACATTATAATGATATTTTTAATCACCAAAGTCAATGCCTTTAGTAATTTTGATTTATTTCTATATCATCATTTCTTACATAAAAGATGATAGGTAGATAATTAACCTGAAATCTCTATCTACTTTTTACTATTGAAATCGAACTTTTTTAAACTACTTGCATTTTTCTTTCTGATTCAAAGCCATTTTTACTTTAATTTGCTTCCTTTTAACATAAACAATTCGTTATATTTCTTATAAGATAATCCTTTTTTGGGTGGGAATTATTTCTCTGCCGTGGCTGATCACAGCTAGTGTAAATGCTTCAGTGTATTAAACGATAATTATACATATGTAGCACGTTGAATCTGTTTACTGTGGTGGACGTATAATAAGATACCATCTAACACAATGCTAACGGCTGCTAACGGCTGCTGTGTATACTGAAGATTTGACCGAAATGATTTCAGATATCATTTCAGCAATCAGTGGTGTTTACCTGTCCTCTGTATTGTTCTAATGAAACTGGAATTCCAGTTATATCTGTAACATTAAACGAATAAAAATCGTCCTCTTCTGTTTTTAGAGTTTGCTCGTCAGGAAGATTGTTTCCAGAGGTAACTTGTAATTCATCTTCCTCGTTTTCAAATATTTTGTCGTCTGCATTTGTTGTGATCTCGTCTGTTTTACGTGTTTCTGGAGAAACTTTGCCACTTTCATCGAGTGCATCTGCTGCAGAGAGTTTAAATAAAGTTGTTATTAAACAGATCATTGCAAACCATCGAAAAATTGTCTTAGATATAGTGTTTTTCTTAAACATGTTTTTCTGCAACGTGTTAATGTTGTTGACGGAAGCCATGTTTGTTTTGAGATCTCGTCAATTATCGCACATGGTGAGATTTAGCGAGAAAGCAACTTCAAATATTTCAGCCAATCAAATGCCGCATTGTCCATCCAATCAAGAAAATGATTGGTTTATTTTCACAGCGGCAATATCAAATACGAAAACAGCAACAACCTGCTTAGACCTGTAGGAAAACTTTGAGTGCAATCTGAAACACAATATTAACTAAACTGTGTTAATCCTATTGTTGTGACTTTAAAAGACGTGAATAAGCAAGAACTGTAAGTATGAAAGGATTTTGCCTCCGTTTTTATGTTATCGAGATCTTGTTAAAAACTTAAAATCGTCTGCGTGATGTCAGCAGTGCTGTCATATTGACAATGGATACGCTATATTATAATTATAGGCCTAGTATGACGATTTCATTCATGGATGGAACCCCGATCTAATTGTGTGACTTTTTTAGTTTTCCTTTATGGCTAAACTGTTTAACATACCGGGAAATCGAGGATATTGGAATACACGTCCTGATATGTTGTAAATTATGATTTTCCATAGTTGACAGTACACAATCGGACCCCATACGTTTGGTGATTCTACTGAAGTAAGGTAATTTTGGTGGCTTATAAATCCAATATCCACTATGTTTTCAATATTTACAATGAATATAGGTCGGGCTGCAGGTGCTGGACACATGTACAGTATTCTATGTTGTTATTTTACTTATATTTATATTACTGTACTGGAGACTTAGTGGAGGCCTAATAATAATTCCAACACGTGAGCATAGGGCTGATTAGAGGCCTGAAGTTCTGTCAATAATGAATAATAATAGTAATACAAAAAAAATGCCCCTAATATGCTTTAAGCATATTAGCACGGAATTAGATAAGTTACCTAAGTCCGTGATATTAGGGGTATTTTTTTGTATTACTATTATTATTCATTATTGACAGAACTTCAGGCTCCTATATGGCTATGGTGTGGGGCTGCTAAAATATTTCAAAATCAACCTATGGGCTGGAGTGTTCTGAATATGAAATTGTGCATGATATTGTTATTTATTGTTTTAATTTTTGGGGAGAGGGGTTCCTTGTAATACACAATATATGTTAATGTTTATTTTTGTATCTTCATCATTTGATTGCTAATATGACTTGGCTGTAACTTCACTTTTCAGATGAAACATCGGCATATATGAAAATGGAACATGACTAAAAACCTTCCAGTGTGAAAAAGAAAAAAAGATAGAGAATCGCCTCGATTTTTTAATTATATATATATCTCGACTTTGACGAATATGTCACATTTTAACTTTGAAAACGAGCTTAACAGTGTTTTGAGAATGGATGCACCAATATCAAAAGGTCCGACAATGAGATGGCAAAAGAGGATGGACAATCAACAAGATTGTAACAATGCGAACATTTCTGTAAACAGCTCCCTGAATGCCAGTACTACAACAACCACTAGTAAAACACCCATGAAAAATTTGAACAGATCTATGAACAATCCTAATCCTAAAACGCCATCAGCTGGGTCTGGTGGGAAAACGCCAAAGTCTGGAGGTAAGGGTACAAAATTACAAATGGTACCATAACTTTATTTATTTATTTTATAACAATTATATATATATATATGTTTATAAAATTTTACGATGACGCTTGCTGACCCCGATGGAAATGTGTGCAAAGGGTCTGGTTATGGAAGGAAACAGAAGTAATCGAAGAAAACCTGAGGTTGGACAGGTGACCCAATACCTTTTCATCTCTGAAATGGAAATCAGATTCTGGCTGGCCCTTTATTTTTAATATGCTCGAAAGGGAGTGGGCTGCCAATGCAACTGTGCCAGTATATCCAACCACTCTGAAATAGTAGTGCATGTATTCAGAGATAAATGACTTTAGTAATGTACAAATCTGATGTATCATCTTGATCACAGAGTCTGAATAAAAAAAAAAATGTTTTCAAAAAGATAGAAATGAAATCACTAGAATTTTAATTATTGTTAATTAAATCTGATGATAATATTGATCAATATCATGCTGAGTTTTTCTGTCAATAGAAACAGGAATTTAAAATAAGTTTGCGGCAAACCTTATATTTTGTTTATTGTTTACATTTCATGGTCAGTGTATATATATGTCATCAAAGCAGCAGATTGTGAAATATTTGTTGTACAACTTCAGGCAAGACCAAAACACCAGGAAAAGCCCCAAAGACGCCTAGTGGTGGAGACCGTTTTATTCCAAGTCGGAGTTCCTCACAATATGACTTGGGACATTTTAAAATCATGAACAGTAACACTGAGGATCCAGAACTTCTGAGTCCTTCCCAAAAAGAATTCCAGAAAGTCATGAGTGAAAACCTTAATGGCACAGATGTGGGAGCAGGGAAAGTGCTATCATACCAAACAAAGGCACCAACAGCACCAGCTGGTACATAAATGAGATGTTTTCAATAAAATCCATTCTGATCAATTTAGGATAACACCTATCAAAGGTGTAGTATATATGCATGGTAGCTGTAGGGGTGTACAATACCACTAGCTCAACATCCAGGACTAGTAGATTTTATGTAAGAGCTAGTGAAAATGAGTAGGTTGTGAAAAATAGCTGCATTCAGAGTTTGTTTCATATGTCATTACAGACAAGAATATTGCTATAATCAGTGTTTGTAAAATTATTGCACACTCCTCATTCTAGAAATTAAACATTTGTAAATGGAATATAAGATGTCATAAAAACATTACTTCAATTGAAATAATTCCATTTTACAAGACTTTTTTTTCTATCATATTTTGGGAATTTCATATGTATACAATGTATGTCTGTTATAATGCAGTACTCTTGTGATTTCTTTGCAGGGTTCCAGAACCATCTAAGAGTCGTGTACAGTAAAACACCAGCCAGCACAGCCAAGAAAACCACACGCAATATACCTCAGGTCCCTGAACGTATTCTTGATGCACCAGATATCCTGGATGATTATTGTAATCCTTTAAGATATTTTCTATGATCTGGCTCAGGTTTCACATGTTTGAGACAGCATGTCTGACAAAATTGAAATGAATGACGTTAAAATTGATATATAAAAATATTATAACTAATTAGGACAAACAAAATAATTCTTCTATTTCCACTTTCAACGTGTCTATTTGAAGAACTGTGAGAACGTAGATGACGATCTGATATAAATTGCAGTTTATCACAAGCAAGAAAACATTATTCTTTATGGAGATTATATGCCCCCACCATTTTTGGGGGAAGGTAGCGACACATCGAGTTACCCTGGCTACTTCATTTTCAAATGGATTGTGATCAACCATGTACCATATTGGCTCCAAATGCCCCCCGGGCGCCAACACACACAAATTTCGGGGCAAATACGCTAAAAAAATATTTTCTGCTGTTTTCAAATTTTTAAGATATCCCCAATAATTGCCCATCCCCCTTGAGGCATAGTTTCAATATAATCTTGAAATGCATGTTACTCTTTACCTTTGATTATATTTCCATTTGATCCTCCCTTTTACCAAGTCCAGCTCTGAACACTTGAAAGGAAAGATATTGAAATGACCTCTCAACGTCCAGTCAATCCTAGATATTAAAATAATATTGGTGGCCCTGAGGTTGTTGGGTAGGTCTGTACACATAATTGCACTTGTAATTTCACACTTAAAATAAATTGTAGTTTTAGAAAAAAATATAAAGATCATATCCATGCATGTCTAACTCTATGATTGATATATTTTGTGGGACTTAAACATCTTCCTAGCAGCACCATTTTAATACTGTCGTCGCAGATTGTTACATTTTGCAGATTGGTACGCATATTAAGGTGAAATATACTATGGATTTATATATATCTCTATAAAATGTAAAAATGGTGCTGTTCGGAAGCCAATCGTTTTTGTCTCTAATTAAAGTTTCAACAGTCCCATACAGTAGACCAAATATAAGGTCAGACATGCATTGACATGCTAAATGGATGTTTTCTTCAAATGTAATGCATTGTTACAGTTAGTGGGTAAAGAGGGTGCAATTGTGTACAGATCACCAAACTCTGACACTGGAGCTGGACTATCACCAGACCCAACCATCGTCCATACACAAACTAAACTGTAGTTCCTTGTGCAGTTGGCCAGATAATTATTTTTTAAATAATCACCAACCCGCTACATTCGTTTTATCATGTATTCAACTTCGAATAAATGCATGGGTTATTATTAGAACCACATTGGTATACAAAAAACAAGTTGTAGAATAAGTCAATAACTTGGATACACTACAATACTTCATGTAAGGTGAATGTCACAATCACCTTTGATAGAAAATTTTGGTCGCTTTAACTCTTTTTATCAAAATTCTGCAACCGTCATCTTTGGATCGCACAATTTTCACTTTAAAGTTTCATTTGAAAACTTTCTGTAATTGTATACATAAATTGATAAACGACAATGGAGTAATGTCCATGTTTGAATTTCTGAAATTTTAGTGTCAAATCAAAGTGTACTAACATGCCGGCTGATTGTATTTTACAGACCTTAACCTACTTGACTGGTCGGTCAACAATCAGCTTGCTGTTTGCCTGGGTGGAAGTGTGTACTTGTGGAATGCTGCATCAGGGGATATAAACCAGCTCTGTCAAATGGAAACAGCAGATGAGTATATAGGTGCAGTTGCTTGGATCAAAGAAGGAAATTACCTGGCCGTTGGAACAAGTAATGGTGAAGTCCAGGTACAAATTTATTGTAAAATATGTAAATAGATTGTTTTATCGATACATTACATCTGCCAGTGCTGCTAGTGGTTCCTGTCATTGGTTATAATCAAAAGTCATTAAATTTCTATACTAATTCCTTTTATATATCAAATGGTCTTAAATAATTTTTCATGTACCAGGACTATTCCATCTAAAAATATATACTTACATACCCCAACTATGGAACAAAAAATAAGATTACTTAAAAATTAAAAAATATTGATTATATTCCAGAAGAATGATTATATGCAGTGAAAATCACCTAAATTTGAACTATTGTGTGTTATATTGTAATTTGATGTAAAGTCTATTGCCGAATTGTTTTGATGTATTAATTGATATTGATTAAGGGGAGGTAAATCTTACATAAAACAATGTAAAACATAAAATTTAACATTGTTATTCTACCAGATCATAGTTTGACTTAAGTAATTTTTACATGGGTTAAACTAAACCTTGACAAAGCTGACAGAGTTATAACCTTCATGCTAGTAAAGCTAGCTTTGTCGTCAAAGATTTAATTTTTACTTTTTAAAATGTTTTAATGGTTAGAAGATGCATGTTTGTAAGTACTGGTACACTGAAAATACACTGGCAACATGTATGTTTTGTAGTTGTGGGATGTAACAGCCACAAAGAGACTGAGAAACATGTCTGGCCATTCAGCACGAGTTGGATCACTGTCCTGGAACTCCTACATCCTAAGCAGGTAAATACTGACAAAATGTTGTTACACGGAGCAACATGGGAACACACATGTACACAAAAATAGATCTGTAACAGATTATCCAAAATAATATATATATAAGTTTGATACATTATGTTACATATGATTATACACAAATTATTTAGCAGCTCTACTGAATTTAAGAATGCTACTGCAGTTTTCTGCAGGATTGTTGGATCACCATTATTTATTAATCAGCTAATTATAAATATATAAAAACAAATAACAGTTTCTCATTATGATAAGGTTGCTTGACATAACGAGAAAACAAAATCTAGATATCTGCTGATTAGAAAGCAACACAGTCAAAGTCATATGCAACTAGAATTAAAAGGATGATTCCACAGTAGTTCTGTCAGAAGACTTGAGCTCTTGCACTTAATTTTTCAATGTACAGTATTGATTTGGAAAACTGTTTGAATCTGTTGCAAGTTGTATAATATTAACAGTGAAATCGTCATTAATACAACGGTTTTGAATCAGTATTCAGGAGACCAATATGTTCTCTTGAAGAGATGGAAGTTATTGCATTTATATCTTATCAGTTAACTTAACAACAATTATACTCCTTTCAGTGGGTCAAGGAGTGGAGCAATACACCATCACGATGTGCGGGTCCCAAACCATCACATCAGCACATTACAAGGTCACAACCAGGAAGTGTGTGGTCTAAAGTGGGCCCAGGATGGCAAGTTTTTGGCCAGTGGTGGCAACGACAACCTCCTAAACATCTGGGGGGCACAACCAGGAGGTTTTATCACCGATAACCAGCCCCTCTACACATTCTCACAGCATCAAGCTGCGGTCAAGGTATTAAAGGGGCTACTGAACAAAATTTACCGAGTCCTTATTATAGACTTGTAATCAAAGTATACTGTACTGTTACCAGATTTCCCAAACAGAGTTCTCGGTAATGTTTTACTAGGTCATCCTCCAATTTTAGGAGAGCGATATCTCTTCAAATTATTATCTGTTTTGCATGAAGATACTTGAGATAGGCATCCATTGTTTTAAGATTTAATAGGAAACAAGATGGACACATGCAAATATCGACCTCTATATCCATATCAATGATACAATACATACATATAATTCCTTAACATTCAATTTTAACATACATGTTCATATCTTTATTTTTCCAGTGTCCATCTAAATTGACCTCGAATTCTTAATAATCTTAAATACGTGAATGATGTCTCCTCGCATCCTTCAGTATTTTTAAGTTGGTAGTTCTAGAGATCACAGATGTTATAATATGTCAAAAATTAATTATTTTCGATAGGGAATGGGGAAAAAAAAAACTGAATTCAGAAATGTGATAAATGCATGCATTGAACTTTAACATTTCCGATCACAATTACCAACATTTCCTTTTTGCGGTGGAATTGAAAAATACTGTTGGAGAAATTAAGTGTGACCTGTCCAAAACCTTTTTCAAAAATCTCTATATACCATACCTTCATTGACTGGGTCTTTTATTAGTACATATGCTATCAAAAACCTTTTATTCCAGCTGGTAGAGTTGTGTTTTGATAAAGGAAATGTTGGTAATTGTGACTGGAAATGTTAAGTTCAATGTATGCATTTATCTCATTTCTGACTTCGGTTAAACATATATAAAAAAAAATGTATCATTCCTTATCGAAAATTCTTAAATTTTGACATAAAGGTAACATCTATGATCTCTTGATATGTGCCATAAGTCCTGAAAACATGCTTTTACTGTCATAGAAAAAAATAATCTGATTGAAATTATCTGTTACTTGAAACTACCTGGTATTTCCTATCGTAGGCACTTGCTTGGTGTCCTTGGCAGTCTGGCCTACTGGCCAGTGGCGGTGGGACTGCTGACCGACACATTAGATTCTGGAACTGTAACACAGGAACTTGTCTACAAAGTGTAGACACAAAATCACAGGTAAAGTATCAACTCAATTCATACATGCTTGGAATAAAAAGTCTATAAGCTATACAATTGGAAATTATGTGCCCCAGATTGGATTCCCTACCTCATGTTATAATTCTTTAAAATGCAATTATATTTACAAAACCATTAAAATTATATAAACAAGACAGATCAACATTGGTGAATATGTGGTTTATAATTTAATTTGCATTCGCTATGACATCAGGTAAATACTGAGGTTATGTTGACACTGGGTTATTAACTCCCTTACAGTGTTTTCTTTGTTTTTAAGACAATTCTTGAAAATGATCCACTTCCTGAAATGTTATGAATGTATTGTATTACATGTACCAAGAATTAGTGTAAAATTGGTAAAGAAGAATTAAGACATCTTGAAATGTTATGAATGTATTGTATTACACATACCAAGATTAAGTGTAAAATTGGTAAAGAAGAATTAAGACAACTTGAAATGGTATGAATGTATTTTATTACACATACCAAGAATTAGTGTAAAATGGGTAAAGAAGAATTAAGACAGCTTGAAATGTTATGAATGTATTGTATTACACATACCAAGAATTAGTGTAAACTTGGTAAAGAAGAATTAAGGCAACTTGAAATGGTATGAATGTATTTTATTACACATACCAAGAATTAGTGTAAACTTGGTAAAGAAGAATTAAGACAGCTTGAAATGTTATGAATGTATCGTATTACACATACCAAGAATTAGTGTAAAATTGGTAAAAAAAAAGAATTAAGACAACTTGAAATGGTATGCTATGCAAATGCATAGAGTGTCGTGTAATTTGTTTCACTATGTAACTTTGATGGTCAGCAAGTGTGTCGGTTCATAACAGTATCAATATTGGTGGTGCTGTTGCATTGACAAAAACTATACTTCACATTAAAGTTGAGATAGTGTTGTATCCAGATATATACCGATAAGCAGACTGTGGCATTAACCAACATGTAATTTTGTATGGATTATGAGTAATGCCTTATTTATCCCTTACACAGGTGTGTGCTCTGCAGTGGTCCAAAGATTATAAGGAACTGATATCCAGTCATGGATTTGCTCTCAACCAGCTCACCATTTGGAAGTATCCTGTCATGTCCAAGGTGGCAGAACTAACAGGTACTGAGTTATTGTTGGTATACTCTGTTACACAGGTTTAAGTAAAATTCGCGATTTCTTTTTCACACTCCCTGAAATAGTTTTAAATGAACATGAAATGTCAAAAAGAAATCAAGCAAAAATTTGGGTAGCATACAGATTATTCTAGATTAATTTAAAAGTTTACAACTCTCGATGTATGAGAAGTTGAGTCTTATCATTTATATAATGGCAAAAGAATGCAATTGTGGTTGGTGGGCCTTATGCAGTTTCCCAAACTCCCTCCCCAACTATTTAAATATTTATATTAAAAAAGGATGTTGAAATTACACATGGGTCAGACTTTTAGTCAAGTACTAACGCATAAATATTTTACAAATCGATATTGTGTTACATAGGTCACACAGCCCGAGTTCTACACATGGCCATGTCTCCGGATGGTTCCACGGTCGTGTCAGCAGGAGCAGACGAAACACTCCGCCTATGGAAATGTTTCCAAGTGGACGAACTGAAGAAGAAAGTGCAGTCCACATCAACAAAAGATACAAAGAGCAAACTGTCAATGACATCCATCAGATGATTCTATCTAAACAAAACAAAAAACTTATACTATTGTGTTCTGTCAGATAAAATAAGGCATAATGGACCGATCCGTCATTGGCTTGGATGCTACCTAAAGGATATTTGTGTGGCAGAAGGGCACGTATTTTGCTTTCTGTCAACCCACTATGGTGCTGTATTTGTTCTTGTTGACATTCCCACCTCAACTTTATCCTCTCAAGAATTGTGTGAAAGTGTGTGTGTCAAAATTACTATCGCCAATTGTCTATAATTAAGTCAGTATTTAGTGTTCATCATCTGAATTCAGCTGTTTTAACCATTCTAAACTCTTACAGTTATAGTATTGGAAGGAGGGATGCTAATTTAGGCCTTCTGGTAGCTATCACCAATGAGTTTTACTACCACCCCTCTTTTAAAGAAAGAGTTAAAAATCACACTCGGTGCATAGAATGCTGTTTGTAGTTTACAGCTTTCAGTGGAGTGAAATATTAAGAGAGTTTGCAGGTTGGTTAATTGATATTATTGTCAATAGTACAGTTTAACTGTATTTGATGTCAATTTAGATGTTTACAATACAATCCATCAACATTTTCCCTGTTCAATAACGCACTCCAGTCCTACAATTTCTGCCTACCCTGGTTAATACACATAATGATACAATAGTTTTCCTTGTTTTTCCGTTTTTTGCCTAGTGGCTTGTAATCTTTTTACCAATAGTTTTAACAGTAACAAAATAAATCAAATGGTAATTCAATGAAATTCAAGTTGAAATTGTATTCTTTCCAATGATGACTTTCACATTTAATTCAAACAAGTTTACATCATTTTTTTTGGATTAGATATTTTTATTATGTATACAATTAGTGTTATTCTTGTTGATTATTTCATTCACGTTCTGTTAATGTCTTTTTAATGGGTTTAATTTGTAATTTTCTATCTTTTTTACATATCGTTATATTTATTTCGAACACGTTATATGAGTTATGAAATTCTACATGAATATACAATGTTGTTTTTCCTGTTCATTGGAATTACAACTCTTGAAGATAGATCATGTAGCTTTAAAAGAAAACAAATTTGAAACTTTCTCAAAACAAACATAAGAATCACTATTGCCAAATCCAAATTTATTTATTTTAAATCATTTTGTAATGTTAGTTTCATTTATCATGGTTCATGATGAAATAAAATTCATTGTACTATTATATGATCAGGAACCTGATTACCTCCCCTTCTCCCTACCTTTCTTGATTTGGCAGGTAGTGGTATTATTTTTAAAACGTAATGTTAAGAAATCAATTTTTATACGAGTAATATATGGTGTGTTTTTTTTAAAGTTAAATGATCAGAATGTTAG
The DNA here is from genome assembly GCF_002113885.1 of Mizuhopecten yessoensis. Taxonomy (NCBI): domain Eukaryota; kingdom Metazoa; phylum Mollusca; class Bivalvia; order Pectinida; family Pectinidae; genus Mizuhopecten; species Mizuhopecten yessoensis. Next base: position 705,876 of record NW_018407282.1, on the reverse strand, counting down.
GTTAAATGCAATTTGATGTGACTATGTAATTTATATTCATGTTAAATATGTCGAAAGTTCAGAGACTTTCATTGAAGTCATAACTTTCTATTGTTTAATACAGATGGGTGGGGTATTCTTGAAGTGTTCCATTCACTATCTACTATAGTATTTATGCTGTCATTTGACTTGAGATGTTCATTACTGTTAGACATTAATCACTGTCGGACATTTTTGTGTGTCCTGAAAATTGTTGACGGAATAATTTTGGAGCATTGTGTTGTTGTGTGAGTGGATATTGTGTACCCAGTGTTTTTTCTTGTTCACAGCACCAAGTTGCTACTGTTGTATTTGTTGTGTTTCTATTTTTGATTTTGTCAACTTGTTACATTTTATAATAGATCAACATCTTTCTGGTATGAATTTCATGGCATATCTGGAGGATGTTTCAAAGGAAATCATTACAATTTTTCATAAAAACCTGAAAATAGCATAATTAATACTATTCCCTTTCACAAGGTCTAGGAAGGATTTTGTTCCGTGGATACAGTATTCCAGAAATGCTGTGGTTTGTTATGATCTGTTATGAAATTAAGTTTTGTGAACTTCCATTTGTTTTACTTTAATAATACTGATTTTGTTTTTGTGTACGAGTATTGTTCTATACATATTTCTGTTCCTGTTAAACTACCATTCTACTCTTTGGAGCTCTATCCACCTTGTGCCACCGACGACAACATTTACAGTTGTAACTGATGACCAGCTACAACTCACAAGTTCTATTTAGACTTCAATTTGATGGCCCAAAAAATACAAAGCTTGTTGACTTTTGAGAATTATCTTTAATTCAAAATTCAAATGTTCCATGGTAAGTTTTTCTGCATTTCATTCAGTGTTTTAGGTTTGGTCATTTCTGAACATAATACACAGATGTTCATGTTGAAATGACAAGAAAATAATCTTAATAACCCTTATTAAAATTTTGAGAATTGAAAAAAGAATTGTGAAACCAGAGCTTGGTAATAATGGTTCATGTCCCTTAAAGAAATGAAAAGCTCAATTCTTAGGTTCTTGTTTCTTTTACAGCAATATTAAATTCAAATATGTAGTTCTGCTATATCTTCAAAACACAGTTGCCAGATTTAAACACAATTTGTTGAAATTTGTTTCAAGTTATTTTTACACTTTCATAAAAGCTGATTTGCCATCAGATATGATCCATACACAAGTTGTTAGTGCGTACAAAATTTACCTCACTTTATTAATACACAATTTCAAATATACTTTACAGCAAAACATTGCAAAATTAAGTCAGCTAAGGGATTATTTCAGAGATATATCATATATTTTTAACTAAATGATGTATGTTGAAATTATGAATAAATTTATGAGACTATTTTTCATTTGTTTGATGTTGGTTTTTTTTCCATAATTATGTGTGTAAACAAGTGATATGGCAAAGAAAATGAGAACTAGGTAAAATTAGATAGGGTCAGGTGGAGTATCATTTGACCAGTTACCCAGTATGGGAGCTGGACAAAGAGTAGTGAAAGGGATATGTCATCACAGTTATACATCATATACAGTGCCACGACATCATCAGTATCTATTCAATACCTACCTTTACTTTTAAATTTTACGAACAATTAACAAATCCAAATTTTCAGGTATAATAATGATTTCAAGATTTTTTTCATGTTTTTATGCTCTGAAAAGAACCATATATTTGCCACTTTATATCTTTCCAAAATTTTATCTATACCACAACTTCTGACTCGCAGGAGCTAGTTCAATGGAATATAAGGGATAAATGTAGAGTGGCAAGATTTTTATTACTTGGCATGTCACATACAACGTCAAATGAGTTGTTTCCTTGTCAAATATGCACCACTATTAGGTGCAAATGCCAAAGTTCAAAAGTCTAATTCTGTAATATTCATTGTGCAGGCCATAGCTTCCGACTTGCCAAAGACAGCTTAATGAAATTGTATGGATATACTTGAAAGGCAAGGCAGTGTGTTGTGTACCACAATGGAGTTCCTATGCCCCAAGTTAAGGTCATATTGAGGTCAAATTCATTGTCCAATCCATAACTGATGTGCTCAAGATAGCTCAATGAAAATTTCGGGATATATTTAGTTCGGATGGAAAGGTAGTGTGCCACATACATGTACATTATCCCAGTCTTGATTATGAACAATCACTTCAGATAAATATCACAAAACAATAAATGTTTTCACTTAATTATTTTATTAAAGAAGAAACCACTTGAAAAGTTGACATAACATGTCAGTTAGCTAATGAATCCAGGTCAAACTTTACATTTTTCCATAAGTTTTTTGGTTACATACCATAAATTTACTATTAAGAACATTTGATTTGGTTTAATTGATGGTTAATCTCTCCATAACACCCAAGGTCATATGAAGACGGATACTGATGGAGACACAGAGGTAATGAAACAAGGTTGGAAAGAAATAAAGATCATGTACACCAACAACTGGAGTGTTACTGAAGTTTGAACACATTATCCTTTAATCTATAACTTGTAGATCCAATAATATTTGTTATTGCATACAAACTGTAATAATCTAATAATAAATTATAACCAGTGCTACCTCGTTTACGGTCCAACCCACTTGATTGGTTCCTGAATAACTCCAAAAGTGAAGAAAAATGGATAAGAATTATAAAAATCAGCCAGATAGTTTTGTACTAAATCTCAAAAACTATTAAACTTGTGAGATAGATTCATAGATATGTTACAGTGATTTCAAATTATCAACCATCACATATCAAATACTATCCTTTACATCAATATACACATTTGTACACAGTTTACATCTACACAGTGTAATAAGACTCCAACCAATCGGGTAACATTCAAGATTAGTTACATTCATACTTTGAAATGTACCATTTATCTGCTAAACCCCAAAAATCTTCCAAAAATGCCTTACTATTAAAGCTGGGTGTTTTTTTTTTATTAAACTTTCAAAATATTTGTTGTGTCTATTACATCTTTGATAAAACCATAGTATATATATGTTAGTTCTCACATTTTATGAGTATTTGCAATTTTCTCACAGGTGTCAAGAATAATTTCTCAAAATACAGTTATCCCCCTTCCCTATGTGTAACCATTAAATCAAAAATGTTATCAAATAATTTTTACACATCCATCAAAAATCCTCTTACATGAAAAAAAAAGTTACATAATAAGAAATAAATACTGGTCCCAAGTGAAGTTTCATTAAATGTTCACTAAAGCGATAATAAATGTACTTTAAAAAAGTATTGCACTAACAGCATGCACCAAAACACACCCTCACGTCCAACAGTTTCAAACACACTCAGTCGTGAGCCTCATTCTCACTCTGACAGGTTTACAATGTGTTATTACATTAAAACTACACAACAGACATCTCATAGTTTATTGATCAATGTTGAACTCATTTGCCCTCCACCATCTTATCACGGATGATCACAGACTCGTCAAATTCAATCATGAAGGTTGTTCCTTTATGCCAGTGAGCTGTCACTTTAGCCGGCTGGAAAACAGAATAACAAAATACAAGAGTTAGAGACCTGTAGATAAGTACATATTGATAAGTCTTCTACACAGTACTTGTGTGAGATAGTGATAAGCATATCATTGCCCCATTATGCATAATTTATATTGTGGCAAATTTTAATTGTACATAGGACTACAGTCGCCTTCTAGCTTAACGCTTTCGATTTCCCTTTAGCTCAGTGGTACAGCGTCCGTCTCGGAAGTCTGGGGTCACAGGTTTGATCCTCGGTGGAGGACACTATTCTCTTCTTTCTTGCTACAAATGGTGTCCGTGGCCCTCCCTGTTGTGACCATGATTCTTTTTCTGATAAGCACCTTAATTTTGTTATTTTTGAGACTGGAAACCCTAAAAGTAACCATGCCCAGGATAGTTAATTCATCTTTTTTTTATATATAAATATTTAACAGCAACATCTAATATAGGTATCGGCTTGCCTTATCTTTTGTTTCATTTCACAAACATAAACAAAATATGTTGGCAATACTTCTACTTCTGTCTGCCCCCTAGATCAACAATACCGGGTACCCTGTTTAAAAGTCCAATATGTTTCCGATTTCAGGAGTCAAACCAGGACCTTACCCAGCACACCAGGGTTCAAAACCCTCTTTATATTGACCAGGAATGATGGCCAGAACTCACATAAATCTTACATCTTTTTTGTATTTTACATTGAGAATTCCTATTGATTCAACTTTAATCAAAGTTTTCCTCAGCTTCAACATTGCTTGGACATTTTTTTCAACTTTTAAGTTTTTCCATTGATTTAACATTGCTTGATATTTTCCTCAACTTTGAGATTTTCCATTGACATAACATAATATTGCTGGAGATTTTCCTCAACATTATGGATTTCCAATGATTTAACATTGCTTGAAATTTTCCTCACTTCAAGATTTAACAAGATTTTCCCTACTTAAACTCTTTGAAAAGTTTCATACAAGTGGAACCAAGTTCAAGGTTTTTAGGTCAATAACCTGAACAATTCTGAATGTTTTTTTTTTTTGAGTATGTGTGTCAGTAGGTAAATATTTCAAACAACGCTTCATCTTAATCAGTGCTCCTGCATGTTAATTAGTTCTTGGCAGGTGTTTTCATAGCACTGCTGGTACCCGCACATTTATTTTTCTTCTGAAATTCTAGAAATATTTGTCTACTTACAAAGTTGGCACCGTTTAATATGGCCTCTATGATTCCAGCAGTGAACGCTGCACAGTTCAATTTCCCTGCAAATAAAACACAGAAATGATGACGACATGGAATTCCAGATTCCATACAGTAATACGAAACAGTAAAAACATTCTCTAACCTGACGGTAACCTTGAAGTCTTACCTGTGATATTTTGACCTCATCTGTATCATATGCACTTTAAAATTTTCAAAATATTGTTATGCAACATTTTATGAGAACCAGCTTTTTCTGTTCATTAAATAAACATGTTTCTGGTCCTTTTGAATAAAGATGGACAAGATCCGATTTTGTACAGGGTGTTACTACATGACAGCGTGGAGACAGTGGAGGTCAAGTATAAACCAATGACGGCGTGGTGACATTGTAACCCTGGCTTGGTACAACAGAGAGAACTTCAAGGCAAGTCATCGGGTTTCTTTTTCCACAGTATTCTTATCTTATATACGTATATCCTAAAGGTAAACTTTATTCTGCATAAACCACACCTTGAATAATCAGGGAACCTGTGTAAACCAAACATTTACTTGATTCCATGTACCTATATACAACTGTATAAACAAAACCTATCTACACCAGTTTTAAAGGTTTGTCCATTTTATGCTTGTGTTTGGTTTATACAGGTTTCACTGTACATGTATCATAAAATAGCCTGTATTAAAATCCTGTCTATACAACAACAAAATCAAATAAATGTCCTCTATAGTGTCCAGTTAAGACAGGTTTCACTGTATTATAAAATAGCCTGTATTCAAAACCTGTCTATACCAGCAGAAAAGTTTTGTTCTCTATAGTGTCCAGTTAAGACAGGTTTTATTGTAATGTGTACTCACCTTTATCCTTAGGGACTGATATAAACTTGTTGACGAGATGCTCGGCTTCTATTATATAATCTGGACTTAGTCAAGGATTCAGATATTTTACTCACTGAACTATATGTCCTATACTGACTGACCTCGAAGTATCTGATATTGATTTGATTTTCCTATACTGACTGACCTTGAAGTATCTGATATTGATTTGTTTTTCCTATACTGACTGACATTGATTTGATTTTCCTATACTGACTGACCTTGAAGTATCTGATATTGATTTGAGTTTTCCATACTGACTGACCTTGAAGTATCTGATATTGATTTGATTTTCCTATACTGACTGACCTTGAAGTATCTGATATGGATTTGATTTTCCTATACTGACTGACCTTGAAGTATCTGACATTGATTTGATTTTCTTATACTGACTGACCTTGAAGTATCTGATATTGATTTGATTTTCCCATACTGACTGACCTTGAAGTATCTGATATGGATTTGATTTTCCTATACTGACTGACCTTGAAGTATCTGATATTAATTTGATTTTCCCATACTGACTGACCTTGAAGCATCTGATTTTGATTTGATTTTCCTATATTGACTGATCTTGAAGTATCTGATATTGATTTGATTTTCCCATACTGACTGACCTTGAAGTATCTGATATTGATTTGATTTTCCCATATTGACTGACCTTAAAGTATCTGATATTGATGTGATGTTCCTATACTGACTCTGACCTTGAAGTATCTGATATTGATGTGATTTTCCTATACTGAATTACCTTGAAGTATCTGATATTGATTTGATTTTCCTATACTGACTCTGACCTTGAAGTATCTGATATTGATGTGATTTTCCTATACTGAATTACCTTGAAGTACTTGAATGTAAATTTTATGAAAACATATAACTTACACTAGACTCTTTAATTTTTCACAGCATTTTTTTTTATCAAGTAGTCAGTACAATACAGAAAATGTTACACCTGTATTTTTTTAAATTGCAGGTTAAAATAAGTTAATAATATCTGCAAGTTATAGAAAGTTTCAATCAAAGAATTGCTTAATATGTATAAGGTACAGTGTTAACAGGATACTAATAAGCTTGCAGGTGTAATTTCACTACCTCTGCATAACACTCAAACACACCCCATTTTATCTTCCCAATCTAAACATGACACCAGCCGTTCATAAAAACAATTACATACTGAAATTGATTTCCTGCAAGGGGCACTGGCTGATATCAAATCACAGACACCGGCAAATTCACATATGGTACATACACTAAGACTCTGTAAATCTAGGTCAAACGCTGACACACATGTGTAAAAATAGCCACCGGAACTGAAAGATTAATTTTGATAAAGACAATGGCCTAATATCAATCTTTTACTGTACATGTTGTTTTTTCGTCCTGATGTGAATAAGTTTGAACCTTATTTAAAGTTCTCAAATAAAAAGATTTCTAAAGAAAATTCAACTTTTGGGGATGACCACTTCTGTTACCTTTCCAGGACAAAGATTGATTCAAATTAAGCTTGAACCTGTGTCTCATGCCATGTAGAGATGGTAGGGATGATGATAGACATGCATGAAAGCAGCATATCTTGATTGAAACTACAGGAAAGGTTGACAAGTGTATAAAATAGAAGTTGACAACCGCATGTCCCCATTGCTAGAATTGTCATATAATCACAAGTAAAATGTGATTTTGACCTTACGTCGTCATACATATATATATTTCTAGTCTCTTTACAAGCTCATTATGATCATCGTGACACAACTTCATCAAAAGGTCGTTTGTAAAACATCCTCTACTAATCTTGGTAAACTTTTATATGTTTCTTTCAAAGGATACAAGTTCTCTCGTCATCATTAGAATGCTCCAGCGTATCTGCTTGCTTTCCGAAGAGTGTCTAAAACAAACGAAAAAAATACCTTACTAATTATCCACAGGCCTGAAATAATCATGCATGTAATGAGCTGAAAATGACATATGTATACATGCGTAAACATAAACTAGTACTCTTCTCTTAAGTAAATAATCAAATATCAATATATTTCCAATGCAATGGGCAGGTAAAAGTAATTCTAACCTTATATCTTATCAGATAGTGTATTTTGACTGCACTAAAATATTTCAAACCCTTTTTGGGAAAGGGGGTGGGGGATTGGATTCTGATGAACAGAACAAAAGGATGGAAATATTTGGTGCAACTGTGATGATAATAAAATTTGATAAGATATGGGTAAACTTTAATGATCTTAGTTTCATTAAACATGGTGTGCCATTAAAATTGATCAGTATTTATTAATAGCCAAAGTATAGCTACAGAACACAAGACATCCTAGCATTTAATCAGAGGAAAGATAATAAGTTTATGGTTGATATGCAATATAATTTCCTTTTTGGGATCCAAGTACAAAATAATATCACAAAGACATGTATAGTGTGACGTTAACTGATCATGTTAGCTATATATTTACTAGGATTACATAGACAAGGAAAATCCTAAAACCTGAGAGCAATGAGCAATATTTTGTCAATATAAAAAAATAGAGGAAATTATAAAAGTAAACAGAAATCAGGAAGGACCCTCCAGGATTATCCCTGCCGAGGCATTAAAAAAAAAAAATCCTGCAACACTCCGCTTGGCATCACTTGTCAATTGTCAGTGAAAATACAGCATAAGGATTTTATTTCCAAGATTGGGAAAATCTAATGAAACGAAGAGGAATTTTTTGATATATTCTTAAGGAGATGGAGAATATGACACTTTGTATAGATAAGTAATTACAATAATGTAGTAAAGATATATTTCAGCAACTAATCAGCCAACAGCTATACTAAATGTTTTACATATGTTACCATATACTTTTCCTTTAAAAAAAAGTCTTGATTTCCATATAAGTGACCACACACATGAAGACCACAGCTGCTTTCATGATTTTGTCCAACCCTAACCACGAAGGTCTAGACCACATGCATGCAGTGCCATTTCTTTTGGAATGTACAATGCAGATATATATCTGTATTATCATATTTAGTTGTCGACATACGTTTTTAAAAGTATTTTATAAACCCTGAGGAGGAGTGACATATTTATGACAGCCACTTCAATATTCCGATTCTTCTCATCTCTCCCCTCCAACCCTGATAAGATAATTACAGCACAGTTATCTTGAAATGATGATACTATTTTTTTTTTTACATTATTCATGCATGTTTTCCGTTCCACCTGCAACTGTACATGTAGATCCAACAAGTGGAGTTATTCTGCTGACAGTGCATAGATGTTCAGTACATGTTGCAGTTTACCGTAAATGTCATACTGAAATACCTTGATGGTTTCCTCCAAAATATAAAAGATTGACAAGGTGACTACAATTTTACAATTGTTCGCTCCCATCAAAGCTGATTGTGACGTCATTGTTCCCCAGATGTGTTTGTATTGTTTCTAGTGACAGAGAACTCATGCCATAGATATATAGGGGGTAACCCAAAAATCTTGAACAGTTGTTTATATATATACAAAAAGTATATATAATCAGTCCATCACTTTCATTGATTATTTCCCTTTATTGTTTTTAACAGTGAGGTGTACTGCGACATTTAATCAACAATATCTAAAATACAAAACTGACGCTAGAAAACGAAATATGACTCCACATGTAAACTGTACGTATCACATATGTTATTCAACCTCAGTTTTATAACAACAATTTTTATTGGATAATATTGACCACATGACAGGCAAAATATTGTGTAGCCCTCACATGTTTGAGGCGCCCTGGTCGTATTTCCCTTTTTCAGTTCCTCCAAAGAAAAATGGGCGAGAACCACACCACCTGACTTCCGAGTGACTGAAGCAGACGACAACAATGACATTGAATCCTGATCATCTTCACTGTTGCGCTTTTATTTACTACCCTTGCAACAGGGAAACACGATGCTTTGTTTCCCTTGATTAATCATGTTTCACTCTTGTTTCGCCCTCGTGACACATGATTAATGTAAACGAATCATGTTTTCGAACAATGGGGGTAATAAATTTACGATATGTACCTGTAAGTAAGTGCGTTCAGTTATAATTATGATGGAACACATGTCTGCACCTAGTTGCTCCACTTATTATAACATAAGCTGCCAAGATGATGTAACTGGGTTTATAAAGCAGATTTTGGTATTTAATGAGGAAATAATCCTTCAGAAACTATTATGATACGTATACATGCACCATTACATAAAAACAAAAAAACAAAAAATTACTTTACAATTTTAAGCAATAAATTTCATCTTTGTGATTTTATTGTTGATATTTCGCCATTTCAAACAAGAAATTCCCTTTTCATACTCTGACTTTATAGATGGGTTAAACAGCATGCAACTATATAATTGCTGTCAGTTTTACATCATACCAACAGTTAACATTTTTGAAATTCCTGTACAATCCATGTCCAGCATTTCCTACCACCAGTATAGAGAGGGGGAGGGATCAATCGCTAAGTCTCAGCACAATATCACCTTTACATTTTTTTTATTTATTTTTTTACATTTTTAAAGGTAAATATCTTATTTTTGCTTTGGAGATCTGTAATTACCTTGTATATTTTTAAGCTTCTTGGTAAAGAATGGTCTCCATCCAAATGACCTTGGACCTTGCTATATTAAACCATGGAAAAAAACAAAACCAATCTTGGCTTAGAAAATTATTTGCTGGAATGTGATTATGGTAATTAACAGGAAATATGATTACATCTTTACAAATTAATGGTACATAAAGAGCACACAGCAACTTTAAAAAAGAAAAATATTACATCTTTTAATTAAAGGTTAAGTCATCTGTATATCCTTTCTAATTACATGTAAATGATCCTGTTAGGTAGAAAATTGATGTTCCATAGGTGTGTTAAAGGCGGACCAAATTGCATAGTACTGTACTTGCCTTTTCATTGAACAAGTACGAAGATGTGTGTACTAGTGTTCCAGATACCAGGCAGGGACCCTAATAGTTTTTTCTCAAAACGTTTAGTCCAAATTGCTAAATGGCTTGGTAATGACTGTATAAAATATTACTCAGGTGCCAGACGAAATTTGACTGCATCAGGTGCAAATAGCTAGGTGTATATTTACATATGCGTGAATTTAGAAAAAAAAGATATATCATTATAAATGACTTGAAATTAGATTTTGTGGTACTGGGTACCAGCTGGGTCCTACTAAAAAGTCATTCCTTCTTTTTCCTTCTCTAGAACAGATAATGTATAATTTTTGTTCATGTATACTTCATATGAAAGTACATACAGCTGGCTGGGGTCTAGGAGAGTTGGGGGGGCATACCAAATTATATTCAGTTGTAACTATCACAGGTGGCAAATGAAATATGTATGATATGATTGACAACATCACCTGTGAAATCGGACATCATACATAGCGATGGTAACCTCTGACCCCTACTGATAGCATAGGTAACACACACCTGTACATGAGTGGAAAATTGTGAAGTTATTTTTGAAAAAAAAATGTCTTGAACTTTCAATTAAGTTTATATAGCAGTCATAAATTGTGAAACACCTGATGTATATTATATGTATTGTGCTATATTCTTTATTCCTCGTAAAAATCATTATTACAGTCTTCAATACTGCATGAAATACCACTCTTTGTCTACCTTAAACATTGTGCTCCAGTGCATCAATTTTATGTATTGTTAGCTTAACATATTTTCTAACTATATAATCTTCATTTATTTTTAATCATTTTTATTTTATTTTGATAAAAAGTTTTAAATACTTTTATAAAACTGAGCATATTCTTTTGAATTATCATTTGAAGCATGATTACTTTAATACTTAAAATTGAATAAGAAGTACTGGGTAAATATTTTAGACCGAAAAGTTTGTCATAAAGCTTTATCAAGCTGACAAATCTTTGTAGTAAATGACTGTGTATCATACCTCCCACCAAGCATAGAGGAAAAAGAGGAAGCATCACAGAGCAGTTTCGGAAGCTTCAGTGATCAACCCTTTAATTTACAATGTAAGACAAATTTTATGAACATAATTATCCATAATTTTAAAGATGTGAACTTTAGGACGGAAATTAAAGTACACACATTTTAATGACATCAACATCAGAACTTCAGACCAAGCATGTTGGGCAAGAAGTAACTTTTTTATTGTCTGGAAAGGAACTAGGGGAAAGAAAGGAAGGAAACATTTCAGCCATTATATGTATGATATAATCAAAAAGGAAAGGCAAGGAATACCTAGGTTAGTAAAAGGATGACACATACAATCTCTGAATTTTTGTCCTGTTATGATCACCTGTGTGCTGAATAAACTAGTTAAAAAAGAAATATTCCAAAAAAAACTTTTTTTTTAATAAAAATTTAGAGAGAAATTGAACTGGTTTCTTGACAACCTCCCTTAACAACCTGAGTTACCTTGGAGTAACTTTATCATTACCTGAAAAAATCCCTGTATTTTTCTCAACTATTGAGAATGTTTTCGCAACATCTGACATCATTTGAAAATGATATGGCCACTTTACAGTGCAATGTATCTTTTCAATGAAATGTCATAATCTAGATGTAGTAGCATGCATGATACCTCACCTCTGTCATATTATTCTGACAAAATAAAAGAGAAAAGATGCAACAGGAGGTCCCAGACGTTGCATTTGGGGCACCAGATAATTTTCGCTCTTTTCCACATCCTGAACAGAATGGCACTGAAGAAAATGCAACCTGTGAAACCTCCAATGAGGGAGATCTCCTTCATTCCACATTTCCAATGAGGGAGAAAGTGCATGAAACGCAACTGAAACTGCTTATCTCAATTTTTCTTTCCCTTCTTAGTTTTTACATATCAAAATAACTTCAAAAAGCATTCATTTGATTCAGACACACCTGTTATAATCATTACACACACCCTGCAGTAACTAGAAAATCACTGGATGACAGGATGTAGATTTTTGAGTTTGAGGGACTTTGGACTTAAATGAGGGAGTTACGAGCGAGATTGGTAAATTTTGATCAAAATGACGGAGTCTCCCTTCCTAATGGCGAGGGTTGACAGCAATGTGCAACTTAGATACATAATTTGTTACTCTCAAAGGTACCACCTCCTATAAAATATTACTGGACAGTTTAACGAAATACACAACAGGATTTCTGGTGGTTTTTTTATAATAACAAATAAATGTATGTGACTTATACTTCATTTTCATATTTTTTGGAAACTTTAGTGTGCAATATCATTTTAATTTGCTATCATATATAATGATGAGATATAAATATGTACACCTTATAATTACCTGAATTAAGGATCGCGATTTTTACGATATAATATAAATTGTCAAATGTTCGCCCATTCTGTTTCTTCACCTTTTTGATATTTTCAAAAGAGGATGAAGTCAGGAGGAACATTGGGATCAATATAATTATGTAGTTTGGGAGGATAACTCCATCACTGAAATCATTCATATTAAAAGGCGAAAATTTGCTGGTGACAAAAATATCATGGTTTAGTAGCAACATGTGTACATTGTTTCCTGGTGTAAGCCACCACGGCCAATCCCTACAGACAATATCGTGAGCCTTGATGTATATTTAATCTGGACTATTTCACCTGTACTGCTTTCATCTGACAGGTGTGAAGTTAGGAATAATTGGTATCAGTTAATATAGATAAGCTCGGGTATAAAATTAAATAGGTATCATTATCAATCTTTGTAGACTTGCTCAAGTCAGAGCAAGAGCACTACAGAGTGGCTCACTATATATATATATACAATTGGAGAATAATGATGTTGCATTAATTTTTATATCAAGTTGCAAATGGTTCCAATCCTTAAACCATAAGATTTCAACAAGAGCACTTTCCAAAAGAATTTCAAGGAATTTCTAGGAAGTTTTAACTTCTGTGAAATGTTATACTTAGAACTCTTCAAATGCAATCTTACAACAAAATATTTCAAAATATTGAAATGTAGCAAGGAATAAGCGGTTCACGGAAACACCCCTGCGAAATGATTATGAATAATTCATGAAACTTCATGAACAGTTCATGAAATATTCATGAATAATATTCATGAATGTTCTTGATTTGTTCATGAATATTTTCATGAAATTCATGAACTTAAAACTTCATGAATAATCCTGAGCAAAATATTTCATGAAAATTCATGAAAATTCATGAATATAAATTCATGAATATTCATGAATGTAAAATCTTGAACTTTCATGAATATAAAATCATGAATATTCATGAATATATGAATTCATGAACATTCATGAAAAATGGCAACAATTCATGAATGTTCATGAATGTTCATGAA